>NC_056735.1:109515594-109545515 GCF_019279795.1 Protopterus annectens
AATTGTGCTTATGTAATGTGCTATATTGCCCTTTTTTGTAGCATACTGGTGTTTATAAATATGTTGAGAAAGTTTATGGGCTGTCTTCCCTCCTGAAAGTCTTTCACACCTTAAACTGGTGGCCATATATCCCATTCCTGTACTATTGTACATATATTGTAGCTTATCTCTATTAGGTTTATAGATGTTTGGCAAACGTAATGCAGGTCTGTTATTGTTGCAACCACACACCATTTACATATGGCTCAGGGGTAAATTCCTTAGGTCTGTTATTGTTGCAACCACACACCATTTACATATGGCACAGGAGTGAATTCCTTAAGTCTGTTATTGTTGCAACCACACACCATTTACATATGGCTCAGGGGTAAATTCCTTAGGTCTGTTATTGTTGCAACCACACACCATTTACATATGGCTCAGGGGTAAATTCCTTCGGTCTGTTATTGTTGAAACCATACACCATTTACATATGGCTCAAGGGTAAATTCCTCAGGTCTGTTGGAAACATGACCAGTGATGTTATCATTGTCCCGTTCCAAAAATATGTTTTACATTTCTTCTTTTTTTGTATACAGAGTTATGGGCTTCACCTGCTTCTTCATTAAGATCAGAATTACCCTTGATAATTTTCTTGTTGTACTTACAATGTCCGTAAATTCATAACTATCAATACACACAGGAACTGCAAGGCTTACACTATAATATTTTATTGTTAGTCTTCCTGGCTGTTGTACCAGATAATCTTGCCTGAAAATGTGTGTTAATCTGGAATGTCATTTCTGCTTCAACTTTGCTGCTGTCTTTCTAATCTCAGTGTGTCATATCACCTGTCAGTGAACAGTCCAACCAGCAAGGACATGTCATTATTGAAACCACCATCATCTGTGTATAGTCTAGATGCTCAAATGAACTCTCCTCGAGAGATATTGCACTTTATCCAGAATATGAATGCTTACTCTGGTGGAATTCTTAATAATTGTTAACAAATATGGATTTTAGATAAGAGCTATGAAATATATGATTAGTTACATCTAGGTAATCACTGACATTCGGAAACTCAGCTTTAGGCTCGGAGCTGTTTAAAGATAAGTCTGGGACTAATGCAGTGCATTAATCTAGTTTAAGAATAAGTCAAAGTCAGTCATTCATGCCATACAAAAATTAAACTCATCGATATAAAGTTTATCAAAGCATACTTGCTTGAAGAAAAGGAGCTTGTCTTTTTCCCAGTGACTTAACATCAGATTTGAAAATGCTGGGAATGGTGTAGCACCCATTGTTATACCTTTAATTTAGTGAAATGATTTATTATTAAAACAAAACAACAACAAAAAATTGGAAAGTATTAAATATGGTAAAATACAAATCATATTAATACAGGTGTTGTTAAACTTAGTTCTGCTACATTAAAAATCTCTAATATATTCAATTACTATCTCCTGTGAGATGCTATGGAACACAAACATATATCAAATCAATATCCATGGTGTATAAAACCGATTCACTGCCATTCAAAACATGTTTCCATAATAAATATAATGCTTTCATTAGTAATTAATGTCAGAATTATGGTGGCATTCATGCTGTCAGGTTCTGCATGTTTGTAGGTCCAAACGGGAAAGAATGTCACCAAGCCGATATGCAAATATGCTGAACACCTGTTAACAGTTCTGACTATGCTAAAGTGAAGGGCTCTGTAGACATGTCCACAAGCTTTTGGGCTGTCTGTAAGTTTGTGAAGTGGATTAAAACTAGTGTGATTATATGTGAATATCAACTTTTGAGTGTGAATTGACAATTGCTTTTGGCTATTTCTGTATTCAGAAATTGAGTCAGACTTGTACAAGCCTGTAGAAGAGCATTTATAAAAGACAGTAAGTTTTACCTACCGAATGTATTGCTGTACATATGTTGTCCATAGGTTGGGAATGGAAAAATGAGACAGCAAGAAATAGGGGACAGAGAAGGTAAGGTACATATAAAAGGAAAACATCAAGAGGTTTGTGCTGCAGGAGGTAGGAGTGCAGTGGTAGTATGTTTTTGGTAGAGGACAGACTCCCTAGTTTTCCATTTTTTATATAGCAGGGAAGTTAGGGAAGGAGTAAGGTAAGAGGGTGTAGAAGACAGGGACGCTTAGGGAAGAGTTAAGGAATGGACACAACATAGAAGGCAGACAAGACACACAGGAATAGTATGGTAGGCTGACATGGGTGGGTAAGTCATACACTTAGCACACAGGTGCAAACTGAGTAAGCAAGGAGGTGTTGGATTAGGTCTCACTCCAGTCTGGAGGACCTTAAATAGTCCCACTGCCAGATAGACCTGCAGTGGGGGACACCGGTGATTAGGAGATGGATATCTCCAGTGGCTCAATGGGTCATTGAGTCTGTAACACACTGAAGGTGGTCTTGCACTGACTGAAGGTGTATTTCCACTGCCAGCTCAAAAGCATTTAATAGTATCCCACATTCATGAATAAAAGAGTACTTAAAATATATAAGATACACCCTACACTGATTGACTACATGACCAAGAAACAGTGGCAGACCACTTTGCAATTAAGCCATGATAAAGGACAAATTATTATTCCAGGGATAAACATTCAAAGGGGGATATTCCAGGGTGACTCTCTGTCACTGCTGCTATTCTGTCTTGCCCTTAACCCATTAAACTGTCTACTTAACAGCTTAGGCCATGGCTATAATTTGGCTCCTAGAAAACAACAAAGTGTAAAATCTTCTCATCTTCTCTTTGTCAATGATTTAAAACAATATAGCTCATCAGATGAGGAACTGAAAGTACAGCTGCAAGTTTTCCAAACTCTTTCAGATGATATAAGAATGTAATTTGGTCTTGATAAATGTGCAAAAGTAACCTTTAAAGCAGGAAAACTACAAAACCAGGAAAACATCAGTTTGGTACAATAATGTGATATAAAAGAACTTGACCAAGAGGAAGTGTATAAATATTTGGGAACTGATGAAGGATCAACAATAAAACATGAACAAATGCGAATAAAATTTAGTAAGGAATGCTTTAGAAGACTTAAATTAATCATGAAAACAGTGCTGACAACTAGGAGCAAAATACAAGCTATAAACCAATTTGCTCTTCCTGTCCTAACTTACAGTTTTAGAGTGATTGACTGGCCCCAAAACATGTTGAATAGATTATATAGGAAAACAAGAAGGATGCTCCATGCTCACAAAATGATTTATAAAAATCAGTGCATACTGAGATTATATATATTCCCTGTTCCAAAAGAGAAATGGGCCTCTTTGAAATTGATTACATGTATATATCTGCAATTGTGGGACTCCACACATATCTGCTGACCTCACAAGACCCAAACATAGGAAAGTTTTGAAACAGGGGTTCAGGGAAGTAAATATTGTGGGAAGAAATAGCCAGGGAATTGTTACGACTAGGCTTGTATAGGCCCTAGGGCCGATAGCCTAGTACCAACCTATGAACCTATGAATCTATGAGGAGACTAAATCTGAGATGACTCCTCTGCTTAATCTAGCAGAAGCATATCGATGTCAAGCAGGAATGAAAATCCAACCTGAAGCAGATAACAATCAGGCAGCAACTGAATGTGCCAAAAAAACAAAAGCAAGAATATAAGGTGAAGGACCAGATGAGAAGGCAAGAAATGCGGAAAAAGCATAAATATAGTTGCAAGTATAGAAAACGTCTTGCAGAACCTCATGTTGATCAGGAATGAATGCAGGAATGGTTAAGGAGAGGTGAATTCAAATCAAGAGATGAAAGGTTAATACTGGCGGCCCAAGATAATGGGCTACATACATGCTTGTTTACAAAGTCCATTAAACATGTGGGAGAAACAGATAAATGTAAGTTTTGTAAAACCAAATTGGAAACAGTTGCACACCTTGCTGCTGGCTGTGACATACTAATGGCAGAAGGACTGTATACTGAAAGGCATTATAATGTGGTACGATTGTTCCACTGGGGATTATGCAAACAGTATGGTACTGAAGTGGCTAAAAAACACTGCAAAGATGAGCCACAAAGCATGATAGAAAATGATGAAGTTTGCATCACATGGGATCACTGATTAACAGCAGTTCAAAAGATAGATGTTAGAAAATCGAATATAGTAGTCCATGAAAAGAAGACAAAAGTAGCATTGATCATTGAAATTATCACACTACAGTGTCTTGCGTACAGATAGACACAAAGTCATAAAATATCAGGATCTGCAGGCAGAAATGAGAGCAATGTGGAAGAAAGATACCCAGACATAGTAGGAGCAATGGGTCTTATAAAAAAGAATCTACAGTCGTATTTAGATATGTTACCAATATATGTAACCCCATACAAATTGCAGAAGGAGTCATTACTGGCACATTGTGGGTGCTGTGAAGAGCACTTTTGGATGACATCAAAGACTGAAACAATACTAATTTCATGAACTTTAATCGTACCTCGATTTAGGAATGGGGTCCTTTCCCATCATGGTATTAGAGACCCAAAAGATTTGGAGAAATGTTTTATTTATTTATTTATTTATTTATTTATTTTATATTTATTTATTTATTTTACATTTGTTGACCGGGAA
Organism: Protopterus annectens; assembly: GCF_019279795.1. Lineage (NCBI taxonomy): Eukaryota > Metazoa > Chordata > Ceratodontiformes > Protopteridae > Protopterus > Protopterus annectens. Next base: position 109,520,183 of record NC_056735.1, read on the forward strand.
TGCCTGGCTGAGCTGAAGCCCTTTTTCAGCAGAGGCCCTTGGAGAAAAGCTCCAGTACATACTTAATACCCATATGGTGCAAGTTAACAGGTCTAAAAAACAAGTAGTGAAAAAGCTTCAGTACATACACAGCAGAATGGCAGATTATAACAACTATTTTACAAGTGGAGTTACAACAAATTGTTTTAAAAAGGTAAAATAAAACAGAAATGACAATATAGTGGTTCAACAAGTAATTAAAGGTAAAATAGCAAAAACAAACACATTTTGTGAACAATTGCAGGAAAAAAGTCTATTCAGAGAGGAGTTTAATGAATGAGAAAGTGTAGAAGGAGATTCAGACGAGGAGATGGTGATTTTTCAAGGAGGGTTTGAGCATTGACAGATCCACGTTTTGGTAAGATGTTCTTTTAGTGCTAGCTTAAACTTTTTGGGATGAGCCTGTGTTTGAATCTCAAGAGGTAGTTTGTTCCATTCTATTGAGGGGAGGTAGCTGTATATGTTTGACCTGCTTTAAATTTGGGCATATAGATTTTTAGAAGGTCTTGAAAGGAGCTACGGAGGAATAAAAAAAAACATATAGTCAGTCATGCATACATATCCCTGCATGGACTCTAAATAGTTATAAAACCAGCTGATAAGGGCAACAAAATTGAAATACTACATTTTTCTCAATATATGCGCATGTGCTATCAACATTTAGAGAATACTGCTGTTTATAAGGTAGTTAATATTAACATTTATCAGAATGCCATTGAACAGTTTTCTTTATTATTAGCTAAAGGTATTAGATTAGGCTATCTTACTAAGGAAGATTTTAATAAAAAACATAATCCTGATGGTTGTGCTATGGCAACATTTTACTGTTTGCCAAAAGTTCATAAAGATCTTCACAACCCTCCTGGCAGACCAATTGTTGCTGCAACTAAGTGTTTCCTTCATAATATTGGAACTGTCTTACATAATTATCTGTTGCCGTATGTACAGAAATTAAATTCATATATCAAGGATATTTTTGATTTTTTTTGCACAAAATAGCTTACATTCACTGGAACTCTAGAATGTACTGGGTAACTTTAACTTTTGATGTAACCAGTTTATATACTAATATTAGACATAAAGATGGCTTAAATGCACTGCATTCTATATTACCAGATAGTCCCATATCGAACTATATTAGTGAGCAAGTGGAATTCTGCTTAAATAATAATTATTTTTCTTTTAATAATAAAATATTTCACCAGTTGCAAGGAACTGCTATAGGGGCACCTTTTGCCATCGTTTATGCAAATTTATTTATGGCATTATTTGAAAGAGAATATATTTATAAACATGAGTTATATAATAAGTATGTTCTGTACTACTTCAGATACATAGATGATATGGTCTTTATTTGTCAGGATGGTATGGAGGAAACAGATGATTTCCTAAAAGATCTACATAATAATGTTTATAATCTATCATTTGATGGATTACAGTTTGGTAATGAGATTAATTTTTTAGATGTACATTTAACAGGTGTAAAAAATGGACAAATTCTTATGTCTATATACAGAAAATTTGCTGATGGAGGACAATTTTTGCATGGCACTAGTTGGCCATCCAGCACATTTAATTTGTTCCTTACCTTATGGAGAATGTTTACGTCTGTATAGGATATTTAATAATTATGAAGATTTGGACAAGGAAGTTATACGTACTGCATATATGTTTTTTCATAAAAGTTATGATCCGAGTATTATTTATGATGCTTTAGAAAATTTTTTTTTTAACAAAAGTGCTTCTAATCAGATGTATTTAAATAAGTTTTGTAAGGAAAAGGTTGATGTCCCAGAAAAAATATATTATCTGATGACTTATAATGTCTTCAGTGACAGAATATTTGAACACATTAAATATTTCTGGAAATTTTTAATTAAGGAAGACAATTTGGGTAGAATTTTGTGTACATATCCTGTTGTATCATATAAGAAGGGACTCAGTATAGCTGACAGATGACTGAACTCATATTTTGTTGCACCTGTAGTTAACGTAAGTGGTAATTTAAAGACCTATGGTACTTTGTCCTGTGCAAATGTAATATTTGTAACTATGTAGTCTGTGGTTTTAATAACATAAATAATATTAGATTTCAACCTGGGGTTCTTATTCATGTATTACTGAAAGCATCATTTATGCCCTTCACTGTTCTTGTAACTTAGTATATATTGATGAATGTAGGAGAGCTTTTCGAATGCGGCTACAAGAGCATATATGTGATATAAAGAAACAAAAAAATTGAAAGCTCTGTAGCCACTCATTTTAAAGAATGTCATAATGGTGATCCTAAAGTTTTACAAGCAACCATTCTAGAAAAAGCTTTTTATTAAATTGGGAGATGATGCTTTAATAAAACAAAAGCTGTTGTTTAAGGAATCACTTTTTATATTAAAATATAATACTCTTGCTCCTTATGGATAGAATCTTGAAATTAATTGGAGATATTTACTCTAATTGCTTTTAATTATTATTTTAATTGCTTTATTGGTATGTGTATTTAAGGGGAATGTTTTCTGTATGTAATTTACTTCTTGAAGGCTGTGATAGCTGAGGCACTAAGGTCTGGTGAATAAATCTTTTGGAACTGTTGCTGGTGTTATTTTCATTTTTTATTATGTGGATGTGTGGCTGTTGTTGCATAGTCATGCATACATATCCCTGCAGGGAGTCTACCAAGTTACAGCTTCAGACACAAATCATTTTGCTTACATTTTTACACTTCAAGAAAAAAATAATAAGATATATTTACTGTAGATTTCTGATCTTCTCTCCTGCACTTGAGCTACACAGTACCAGCTGGCTCCCTCTTCACTTCTGGAGATCATCATACCAGTGCCAACACTGCTGCCCATAGTGGATCCCTGTCAGATATCTATGTTCTTCTACTCCATGCTGGACAGATCCAGTTCAAGTTACTGCAGTTATTCCTTCTGCAGTAGGTAGAGAAAGATCTTGGTCTCTTCTTCAGACCAACTTTGGGCTCAACACTGGACTTTCATGGATGCCATCTTGTGAATTGCCAGCAAAAATAGTGAAGAATGTAGGTGCAGGTTAAGAGATAGCAGACACCCCCACCGTCACAACCTTTCTTCCACCCCCACTACTTCCATCCTTGTTCTATGGTGCACCGCTCCTTACTAATATACAATCCTCTCTTAAATCCAAACTGGACTCGTGCTACAATAAAATCTCAAAATTTGTAACAAGCACCAAACAGTCCTCCCACCACTGCGTATCACTCCAACATCTAAACTGGCTAGAACTTCCCCAACATCTGACATACATGCAGCTAACCACAGCTCATAAGCTAATCTGTAAGCCTTCTAGTTGTTCTGCCCTCTCCTCTCTGTTCACCATGTATCAGAAAATAAACCTCTGCGATTAGTCAATCAGATGCTCCTTAATGTAGTAAAATCTAGCCTTTCCACTGGTCAAATGCATTACCCATCTGATATAGCAAAACTATGGAATGCTCTCCCACCTTCAATTAGGTCTACTAACAACCCTGAATGCTTTAAGACTTCGCTGAAACAACACCTGTTCTCCCATTGACTATGTACATGTACCAACATTGACTATAAAAAAATCCAATATTCCTAGCCTTCCTACTTTTCCTCCCAATCTCACTTATGGCTCAGACTCCTCATAAATACATTCAGTGCTTCCAACATACTAAGTTCAACATGTGCCACCCAGCCACATATAATCTACTATATCAGTTTCCTCCCATATCTTCTATTCATTCTTGATGTGTATAAAGCAGTAGCTCTAAGCCTGTCCCTCACTCTCAGAATCTTTAATCTGCTGCTCTCCATCTTTCCCTCTCTACTGCAAAACCGCAATGCTGTACTGTTCACACATTCACTGTTATCCAGTGTCATCAATTATATTCTTGTTTGGTTTGCATACTTAAAATCTACCATCCATATAACTAGTATTATCTATTTTATTGTCTCATCTATTCTGTAATGTAGTGTTCTATACCATCACTGCATGATTTCTGTATTTTGATTCTGTAGCTTTATCATATTGTTTTGTTTTCTGGAGCTTTTCTCCCCGGGCCTCTACTGGAAACAGGCTCACCCTGGCCCAGTAGACCTCCCGGTAAACAAATGCAAATCATAATAATAATAATAATAATAGGTTCATAGGTTCATAGGTTGATACTAGGCTATCTGCCCTAGGGCATTTATAAGCCTAGCCAGTGTGTGTTTGGCTTTCGCCACCCTTTTAGATTAGTTGACTGAGCCTCTGTATAGTAGGCCACAGAAGATAGCCCTTTTAAGATTAGTTTACTGTGCCTCTGTCTAGTAGGGACACAGAAGAGATCCCAGGGGTAAACCTACGATCTCCCATCCACTCGTCAAGATTTCTCTTGAAGAGGGTTATTGAGGGGCTCTGCCTAACATGGATTGGGATTTTGTTCCAGAGTGAGGAGAGCCTCTGGGATATGAATCTGTCCCTCCAGCATGCCCTATTTATTTCTGTGCTGAGGTTTAAGTCCCCGGAGCATGTGGCTCTAAGGGATTTGGATTTCCTGAGGTGGAGCATGTCCATTAATTCTGGTTTGGCCATGGCTTTATACGTCAGGCACAGATCGCCTCTGAGTAGGCTGTAAGCAACTGAGTAGAACTGGAGTTTCTGTAGCCTAACTGCATAAGGCATCTGTTTGAGTCCCTTGATCCTCTTGGTGAGGTACTTTTGGGGTCTTTCCAGTTGCTGCAGGTGTCGGGTAAGTTACATCTCAAATGGGGCATTGTATTAAATTATGGGCCTGATGAGTGATGAGTAGAGAGGCACAATGACCTCTCTTGATCTAGATGTGAACCCTTTCATGATAAGGTGGGCTATATAGAAGGTCTTTCTAACCACTTTGGCAACATGATTGTCAAAGGAGAGATTGCTATCTACTTGGGTCCCCAAATCCCCAATTACTTCTTCCGTACTTAATAGATTACCACCTACGTGGTAATTTGTGGGCACTTTGTTTTTCCCAAAGGGGATGACTATGCACTTTTTGGCATTTAGCTTTAGGCCATGGCTCTGGCACCAGTTATCCATCTCTGTGAGACCCTTTTGGAGGATGATTGTGTCAGTCGGTGAGTCAATTATTTCACCCAGTTTGCAGTCATCTGCGAACTTGGTCAGCCATAGTCCTCCTGTGTTAGCCTGTACCTCAGAGAAATATATACCGGACAAGAGAGGTCCCAGGACTGAGCCTTGTGGGACGCAACTTGTAACTGGTTTAGAGTCTGACATGGCACCTGCAATTCTGACCATGTGGGTTCTATCCCTGAGCCAGTACAACCCATCTTGTGACATAGGGGTTGATATTTAAGCTGGTGAGCTTATTTATGATGCCCGAGTGAGGTATTGTGTCGAAGGCTTTTGTGAGGTCCAGGTAGGCTGTGTAGACTACTTTCCCTTCATCTATGGCCTTGGTGACTATTTCAAAGAAGTCGACCAGGTTCAAGAGGCAAGATCTGCCCTTAACAAAGCCTAATTGGGCAGGATCCAGTGTTTGGAGGTTCCCAATGTCTTTGTTTATGAATTCCATGATGATACGCTCCATAGCTTTGCAGACCAGGCTAGTCAGGCTTATAGGGCGATAGTTTCCGGGGTCCATTGTGGCACCACCTTTGTGAAGTGGGACCACTGTTGCTGTACGCCATTCCTTGGGTACATATCCTGTAGTAAGGCTGAGATTGAACAGTGACTTTACGTGAGGGTTCAGTTCTTCTTGGAGCTCATGTAAGACGCAGTCTGGGACACCGTCCGGTCCCATTGATGCTGTGTTTTTTGCTTTGGAGAGGGCAGCTCTTACCTGTGCATCTGTGATATCAGGGAGGCTACACTCTGTTGGGATAGACATTTGCTCTTTTGGGGGGGAAGGGGGGAGAAGTTTGCACTGAACCTGTCTGCCAGGATGTTGGCAATGTCTGTGGGTTCAGTGTATTTTTTGTCATATTGCACTAACTCAGAGCATATCTGGGAGTTTCCACCCAGGTTCCTGACATAACTAAAGAAGGCCTTGTGATTATCTTTAGCATCTTGTGCAATTTTTTCTTTCGAAGCTGGCCTTAGATAATTCTATGAGGGATCGTAGTTTCTTGCTAGTACTGATCAGAGATTCCTTCCCTTTTTGGGATTTTGCTCTATCATGTAGTAGCTTCCTCCTTCTGTTGTATAGCTTATTTATGGCTGGGGTCCACCAGACAGGTCTCCTGCCTTTGGAGGAGTGAGTCTTGGTTTTATTTGGGATAGTACGATCCATGCATTCCTGTAGGTGTCCATAGAATGTGTTTGTAAAGGATTCTGCGGTTTGGGCCATATTTTCCACTGGCCCGGGGGCTTTGAAGGATTCCACCTCAGTTTTGAGAAGTGTGAAGTTTGCTTTTGAGAAGTTCTTCACTGTGTTTCCTTGGCTGGAGGTGGGGATGGGATATTGATGTCCAGTGAGATTAATTTATGGTCAGATCTTACCAATGAGGGGTATACCTCTGCTATGAAACATAGAGCCCCCATGTTGGTGATGATCAATTTTCCCCTCTTGTGGGAGTGGTGACCAGTTGTTCCATAGCATTTGAGTTTATAAATTCTAGGAACCATTGGGCGAGGGTGTTGGAGCTTGAGTAGTGCTCCCAGTTTATGTTTGGGTAATTGAAGTCACCCAATATGATGGTGTTTGGAGAGACCTTCATATTCTCCAGTGTTCTCAGGAAAGCTGAGTGGGGTTCCTGAGTTTGGGAGGGTGGTCTGTAGCAGGCTATAAACTAATAATAATAATAATAATAATAATGTAGGGCTAGTACCTGTGGAACGCAATGTCAAGGTTGGTTTAAAGGTCTAAACAAGGCTCATGGACATGTTGGGAGTGATGGCTTTTACGGCACATTAATTTATTCAGAAGGCTATCAGCATTTAGTTCTTTGGGTAATGTAAGCACTTCTGATAGTTTGGCCTTAAGGGATAATGTGACCTGTGTTTTGATGATGCAGTTATTTTTTTATGTTAAAGTAGTTCATTACTACACTTTTTCAAGTAAATCATTGATATCACTGTGCAAGGTGTTGTATGGGTCTCAGGGACACAACAGTATTAGGTCAGCATTTAGTTCTACTGACTGCTAATATATAATGTACATTTTGAAAAGGTACAGCATACTTTGTTGTGCTTGAGATCTGCTGTGCACTGATACACATCCTCACACACTCAGCTCCTTTAAGTGCTGCTTACTCCTGAGATGTTGAAGTCACTTTATGCTTATTAAACTGCATATTCACTTATGCCATCAGAAGCTGGGTAAGTTATAAAAGTGATAAAATTGATGGGATGTGTGGGCTATGTAATACTCTCTGTTAGCAAAGGTGGGGAGTTGATTACTTTGGGTGTCTGAGAGTAAATGCCTGTAGTAATAATTTTGTTGCAGGAGTTTGTAAGGAACCAGTCAGGAGTAGTTTTTTTATTACTGCTTTTGTTGTATCTGGTTGAGGTGGAGGTTAGCTGGGTGGATCCATAGAGGACAACAGCACTGAATTAAGAAATATTAGTTACAGTTAACCAATCGTTAAAACCACAGTGGTGCAGTGGTAGCATTGTTGTCTCACAGCAAGAGGCTCTCATGTTCGATTCTCAGCTGGATTGCCTTCTGTGTGGAATCTGTATGTCCTCCCCGCAGTTGAGTGGCGTTCGAAAGACATGCATGAATGGGTGTGCCTTCGCTAAAGGTTGGGCATCGGGCTGGCAACTTGGCACCATAAAAATCTACTGCTAATCATTAGCGGACTGGAGTTCCGCTGTGGCGACGCCTAACCGGGAAAAGCCGAAAAGACAAACAGTTACGGTTAATCAATCAATGTTCAAATCTCCTAGAATTATGGTTTCTTATGTAATATTACCAGTTATCCAGGAGAAGAGATCTTCAGCTGTATCAGTTGCTTGGTTTTCTGTATACAGCTATTCTATTTATAGTCCTGCAATGATTGAGTTTTACAGTAGACATTAGAATTTCTAGGTTACAGATGTAGTCACTCCACCTGCCCTATCCTTTTTTCTGTCTAGTCTGAGGATCTTATATTCAGGTGGGAGGATTTTCTCATCCTTTATTTCTTGTTCAGCCAGATTTCTGTTGCTATGATTATATCAGGGGACCTGTGAGCTATCTATCATTGCATGGACTTGTGCTACCTTGTTTCAGATGCTACATAACTTGACACTGACTAGTAGTAAGCCAGAGGTTTTAAATGAGTGTTCTGTCCAGGTGTAGGTTTGAGATTGTAGTATATTTGGTGGATGGTAACATTTTTTCTGCTGTTGATAAAACATAATCCAGTATCCTACAACATACATTGTTAAAACTTAAAAGAGATACAGAAGACTATTCAAAAGGGGAAGGCATATCCTAAACCTCCTGGGTACCATGACAATGACAACCGTTCTTCTGTATCCAATCACCTTCCCAATAGGGGGGAGCAGGATGTGACATCATAGTTCATTCAGGGAACCTAGAGATGGTTTCACCCTTTTAGAACACTTAGGAGTGAGGAGATCCAAACATATTCAAGACAGGAATTATCATTGGCAGTCTTGGAGACAGTAGGAGATGAATAATCCATATTTACATCAGGGCTCTCAACCGAAGAGGAATTTTTAGAATACCTACAACAAGAAATAAATGACAGTGACTGCCTATCTGAACAGGAAAACACAGACATGGTAAAAATGATTTCAGCGATTCTTGTCATTGTAAGGTGTACAACATTCCTTATAAACAAATTGGTACTGAACATGCGAATATTTTAACCAGATGATTAACTTTTTTTCCTGCAAGAGGAGCCAACGTTGAAAACATCTTAAGTAGCTTAAGACAGTATACTCATGTACTTAATTTAGCATTATGGTTTTCTAATGAGAGGCTGTCAAGTACTATAAATGTGCTGCATAAGGCTAGCTGCTTCAATGCCCCTTTAAATTATAATAGTTGATTGTTTGAAAGAGTTTGTGAATTTGAAATATGGATTTTTTTACAACAAAGGAATTTAAAAAAATGAATATGACTGATAGAGATACAGAAGTGCTTAGAAAAGTGGTGAATGATAGTGAAATCCGATTTATGGAGCCAGACAAGGGGGCGGGCTGATTGTCATGAACACCGAAGACTACAGCTACCGCATGAATGTATTACTGATGGACAAAACATATGAAGAGATTTCACATAACTAAATTAACTTTGCCTTTGTCAAAATTGATTTATTACTTGAGGATATGTTATTCCAAGATCAAATTTTGAAAAGTGAATACAATTATGTGCTTAATGATAAACCAGTCATTGCCACTGTCTTTGGTATTCTAAAGATACATGAATGCCTTTCAGACCCACCTTTTTGGCCAATAGTTGATGGTAGAAGATCAAAAAAAATGTTTATATGGTGAAATTGATTGATCATAATTTAAATCAATGATTGGGGAGTATAAAACACATTTGTAAGGATTCATGGATTGGGGAGTATAAAATACATTTGTAAGGATTCATGGCATTTTTTAGCATGTTAAACAACACAAAATTTTATCCTGAGGCTATCTTTGTAACTCTAGATGCCCACAACCTATTTTCTGTTATCCCGCATGACATTCATTTACAATTTTTTGAACAACTGTTTAAACAGGATGTTTTAAGTTCAGAGGCTAATGCCCTTAATGTGTTGATGGAAGCAGTGTTGAAAAATAATTTTATTTCCTTTGAAGGGCAATTTTTTAGACAACCCACTGGGGTAGCTATGGAAGTGGCATGAGCTCCCATTTTTGTTAATGTCATGGTTCAGTGGGACTCAGAAATTATTTTTAATAGTAAATTCAAGGAGTGATGGATATTATATACAAGATTTTTTGATGACATATTAATTTTATGGCTGGACACCGCTAGTAGATTGCAAGAATTTTGAAGTTATATAAACAATACCATTGAGTTTTTAAATTTTTCTTATAAATCAGATACACCAAAAATTAATATTTAGATACCAAATTAAAAAAAAGAGTTTGAAAAAATAGGTTTTCTTCAAATATCTATAGAAAATTTTAATTTTCAAACTCTTACTTGCACTTCACCAGTTGGCATCCAAGACACCAGAAGAAAGCCAACTGATTCAGTTAGCAAGAATGGTATCCAGATTAGACGAATTTTACGTGGAATGTGAAGTGGGAATTGAAATGTTTCTTAAAAGGGGCTACCCTGATGGGTTTTTGAAAGAAATAAATGCTGAAGTGGTTTCAAAAAGAAAAAGTTGCATTTATGTACCCATTTTGGGGTACATATAATTGAGAGGCAGTGGTTAATCAGGAGAGTCCTTTGAGATCTAGAGTTTATAATAGTAAAAAACGTTTCATTTCTTCTTACACTTTAGATAGTAAATATATTGCCGATTATATAAATAAGAATTGGAAGTTATTTTTGTCTGGTAAGAGTTTATCAGAAAAATAGGAGACAAATCATTTATCAGCTATACAAGAGATTAAGCATTCAAAACATATTTTGAACAGAATTGGAACACAAAAAGTGGTACTACAAAATGTATACAAGACACTTTTAAATGTGGATGCTGTTTGCAATGTTTTAGCTTCATTAGATTGTGTATTAGAGACAATTTGTTTGAAATTCATGGCCATTTTTCCTATCATTCTAAAAACATTGTTTGTTCAGCCCATTGCCATCAATGCCCTGCATTTTATATAGGCAAGACCTCTAGGAGGGTTAGAGATCATATTTATGAACACCAGTTGGATATTAAAAATAAAAAGCTACAAATGCATTATACAAACATATTGAATGTTTTAATACACATTCTTTTGTCTTTTTAGTGGTTGAACATGTACGGAAAGATCTTCAAGGGCGTATTATTAATGATCATTTGGATAAGTGTGTTTAAATGGCAACTTAGATTAGATGCCTTAAATGACTCAGGTTTAACTGATGCTTGTTGTATCAATCCTCTGTTAAAGCTGAAATATTTTATGATGTTGTATAGATTTTTTATGTGTGTTTTTATAATACATTTTTTTCAAATCTGGCCTTATAACACTTAATATATATACATTTATATGGGGATCCTTTTATGTGAATTTTATTATTACAAATGGTTTTATTGAATAGTTGGAGTTCGAACTTTAGTAGCTGGCTCTTGTCATTTGAATTTTGCAAAATTATATTTTTAAATGTATTTTAATCTGTTTATTAGTTCTGATGAAGTTTCGACATGAAGTTTTACATTTTGGAATGAAAATGCTCAACTCAGTAAAGTATTTATGATGAATTATAAAGTTGTCGGTAGTACAAGGTTTCGGTGTTATTGCTTGGTCCATATTTGTTTCTGGGTTCACATTTTGTTGTCAGTATAGTTTAAGATATCTGAAAATTCTGTTCTGAGAGTTAAAACTAGGACAGCAAAAGGGTAACCATTTTAAATGCCAGGACCCTAAAGTCCCAAAATATGGAGACAGAATGGCTGAAAGAACAAACTTACATATATTAAGTCCCAGATGACATTTCTCTGAATATTCCCTTTTCTTCAAGGTACAGCAATCTTGAAGTTGGTATATATAAGTTTGGGGGGGTGCAGGGGAGGGCTACCCTCCATGCAAAAAGAAGTTTAAAGGAGAAGAATGACTTTCAAGAGTGCCTCTCCTCCTGTGTTTTTGGCCTTTTTTTTTTCCTGGCTTGTCAGCATGCAGCATTTTGACTACTGACATTTCAATAAGGAGCTCTGCAAAAATGAAAGATGTAGTGTTTTATGACTTTCTGTGGTCCCAAATATTATCATGTTGTAGCACACTAAAGAAATAGACACATCTGAGATCAACAAATTCATATCATCCACTTAGGCACCATACTCTCATGATTTTGTTAAAAAAGGGGAGAATGGGCCACCGCAACTGCTGCTGATGTTTCTTACCAGAAGCAATCAATAGACATGTGTCCCATGCACATTGATTGTATATGAGGGCAACTCCCCTCTTTGGACAATGCCTCCTATTAAGGATCTTGTCAACGAGAGCTGTCCCACCCAAGACGGGCATGCCCATCCTCAACTAAGATGCATTCTTACTAAAGTTTACCCCTGAACAAACACAATAGTCATGGGGAAATTATAGATATAAGGCTAGGCCACATAAGATAGAGTAGACATGAGATGCAGGCTCAGTTGGCTTTAGCTTGTGTGATCAAAAGGATATTAGCAATGGAATGGAAAACACTAATACACAGAAAGATAACAAGTTTGAGTAATTATCTGTTGAACCTGGTTGACTTCTTTGAGACTGTCACCCAAGGCCCTGGATGAGTGAAAGTCAGCACATACAGCTTACCTTGACTTGGCCAAGGCCTTTAACACAATCCCCCACTCAGGCATCATCGAAAAGATAACACAACTTGGCGTAAATCCCTATCTCATCAGGTGGGTGGCCAACTGGCTCACCAAGAGGACCCTCTAAGTCAAAATAGGCACCTCCACCTCCGATAGCAGACCTGTCACTAGTGGAGTTCCCCAGGGATCTCTCCTGGGACCCCTACTCTTTGACATCTATTTCTCTGAGGTACAGGCAAACACAAAAGACCAGTGGCTGTCCAAGTTTGCTGACGGCTGTAAGTTGGGTGCTATAATTGACTCCCCAAATGATGTTAACTCCCTACTATTTAAACACTAATTACAGGATTTCCCTGCTCTCGATGTAAAAGCTAAAATTTCTGAAATTCTAACCTACCTGTGGTTATTGATCTGTAGCTTAGAGCCATAGGACTAAGAGAAATGTGATTTGCTGAAGGTCATAGGACTCCGCTGTCATTATTAGATTGGCTCCCTCTCTAGCTGACCTGCTATAATCCGCACAGAGCAGCAACATTCCCGGGCCTTTTATCCAAGGCCCTGAGAAATGTGGAATGTCCTGAACTGTGAGAAATGACCTTCTCATCAAAAAGGAAAGACAAACACCTGCACTCAGCTCACCACTGCCATTGGACTTAGTCTATAGTGGGTTGTTTGCTCAACAGCTTTTTTCCATATAAGAGACTGTAAAATCTATGCAACCTGAGAAATCCAGACCCGCGACTCAAATAATGTATGCCAAGTGCAAATAAATGTACCTTGAACTGCAATACAGCCCTGACCAAATAATTAGGCATTTCTTCATGCCTTGGTAAGTAAGTCAACCTAAAAAGTATCCTAAACAAACGGAACTCCAAACAGTTACAGTCACCCCTGCCCTCAGCACATAATCATAAGCACATAATCCATCATATGCTGAGGTTATAAAGATTAATTTTCCTAAACCTCAAAGACTTCCAAAACACAACACTGGTACAAAACACATTCGGTGAGTTAAGCTTACCTCATTGCATAGCACAAGGAGTCCCAAAGTCATAAATGCTGAGCCTGTAAGGCAGGCATCTACCCAACCAAACCTTTTAGTTATCAGTGACTCTATTGTAAGACACACAGATGTACCTATTACCAGGATGAGAAAGGAAACAGTGATGGTTAGTTGCTTATCTGGCCACCATGATCTGTCTGATCCCACATGTACTCACTTTCTTGAAAAACAAATACTGGTATGACTCTGTCATAGTACATGTGAGCATCAATGACATGAGATGTACCTCCCTGGACTGTATGAAGATGGAGCTCTCAGATAGGTATGAGCCTACTATTCAGCATCATTCTACCTTATCCAAGAATTATGCCACAATATGAGCAAAAAAAATTATTAATTTCAATAATTGGCTTAGTTTTAGGTGCTTAATATTTGTCAGCCTGGGAAGGTATGATTGATAGACCACATTGCTTCACCAGATATGTGTCCCCACTAGAGTTTCTATTAATTGCAAAAACATTGTCCACTCTGTAATATCTTTTTTAGGCAATGGCCCTGGAACACATAGACATCTGTGTAGTGACTGTTACATAGTGTAAGACAGCACTCCAGCTATGCAGTGTTGTAATGCCTTCCACACATTTAGACCAGCAACTGTACAGGAGAGGAAAAAGATGAAGGTTTCTTGACCTTCATCCAGAAGAGACCCACATCAAGGCTGGTAAAGCAGTGGGATGCAATAGGGCTTCTTCATGTCCAAATACCCATTAGGAAGGCCAATACCATATATCAGCTAGCTAGCAATTGAAATCCCTCTATGATCCAAGAAAGCTTGCTTAGATAAAAGTTTTTCAAACATAGTGGTAATAGAGCACAGGGTTGGAATAGGTTTATAATCTTTCAGCCCATTAGGAGAAGTAACTTTAGGTAGAGGGATTACAACTGTGTGCTTGAATTCCGGTGGGACAGTGCCTGAGGTGAGAGCGAGCAAGAGAGTTAAAGATATGAGTAAGCTCATCCCTGTCCATATTCATGTCCAACTTGGATCTATGGAATAGTAAACGAAAAATTTACCCCAGGACTGTCTCCTGTACTTCTTATGGACAGAGGCATCTGCTAAATGTTTTACCTTATGTATGGACCCCCTCAACATTTCTATGGTATGATCCCAGTTAAAGGATGGGTAGGGCCAATCTAACACCAAATGGGATAGGTTAATTAAAGCACCAAAAGGGAAAATAATAGGCTTATAATGGCCCTAGTGCATACATATGAATGTATTTCATATTAAAATATTGTGGACTTTTTCAGTTTAGCTTAAATACCAATTTATATTGGTCCTGTTTAGTATAGCTATTTGAAGTCGTGCTTTTTTTGTGTCTGTATGATATAATAAACTCTTTTTGTTTAAAATCATTGTTTTATAACTGGTTTTCTCATCACCTTACTTGATCTTTTTAAAATGTTCTATGCATTGTCTTCAGCATATTTGATCTGTAAATGCATACAAGCAGATGACTTCAGAGTATGCTACAATCAAATTTTTTCAATGTTTCAACTATTTTGTTAATAAATTGTTATAGTTTTTGCATTTTTTGCTATTGTGAATAAGAACGTGAGAGCAGACATTTAACCCCCATCTTCCCCAAAAGAGATGAAATGGTGTTACCAGTTTAGTCCCATTCCATGACACTGGTCACCACTTCCAGTACTTTGCCCTACTAATCCAAGCCAGGCAACAATAACTGCAGCCTGAGCTTTATCCTTCTGCACCATGGGGCCAGCATGCAATGTATACATTTATAATAGATGCAACAGGTAAATGAACTAGTATGTTAAACATCACCACAGCAAAATAACAATTCATGTCCATAAGATTTTAATTCGTACAGATTCATTATATCAAAATATCACTAATGTGTTCTTAATTTATAACAATTTGTAATATGAATATCTCTGTAGCAGGCTGCAGAAATAAACCTGTTCTTGAAGAGGTAATACATAAGCTGCTGAAGGAATACCTCTGGAAAACAAAGTCTCGGGGAATAAGGCATACATTACAAAAAACCCTTATAGAAACCAGGTTTAGCAAATATATTTCAGTATGACTTCGGAGACTGCTTAAAGTTGTAGTCCAAAACATTAGATTTCACTTACCTGCCATGGATGAAAAATTGGAAATCTTGCACAAGATCTGTTTGCAAAGGGCCCTTCCCCAGGTTTGCATGCCTGCATTCCCTGCAATGCATTTACAAGAGCATATGCTGCATTATATGTAGTATAAGCAGGTACGCTTGGGGTGTCTGTAAAGAATGTGGAGCTAATAATTTCACTGTCAATGAAATTTTCTTTTCCAGTACAAAATTTGACATTACCAGTATTTAATTCTTTAATGGCGTTTGTAGAATAATTAGGCCACGTACATTTAAATCCAGTTTGCCAGAAAATTATCTTAAATATATTAGTAGGATCCTTCCATGGATTTAGACTCAACTTAAACAATTTAAAGCCAGATAAATTCTTTACTTTTACTGAAAACCAAAGAGAACCTTGTAAAATTTTATGATTGTTGACATCAGAAGAAAACTGTTTTGCACTTGGCCATGCATCCAATGCAATTAAAGTTAGTTCCATTAAAGATTTCTTCATAAAGGAACTCAAAGTTATGGATAATCCAAAAGAGGCAGAAACAATTAAGATTTTTGAAGATACTGTATTATATTTATCTAATAGTAGAGCTGTTTCCTTAAAGCTGGATGAAATAATGAAATGTAGTTCAGTGCAAATGCCAACATTAATCAACTTTCTTTTTAAGATTAAACCAACATGCTGTGGAGCAAAAACAGACACCCATGTCCATTGGAAGTGATGTAGCAGCTTGACCAGTCCATCTAATACCTCTGTTGTACTTGGACTACTTCTCAGAAAAGATGGAAACTGATGAAAGTCACTTGGTGCCATGTCCTCAGCTGCATAACTGACCTAAAATGAACATTTTACATTTGAAACTAGATTTGCAGTAACATTACAATTGTCAGAAACTGAAATTCTAAGTAACACAACAGATATTTATATAGAATATTACTATTGCATAAGTCTTTCAATGAGAGTTACAGTGCCTACAAAATGCATTGTACTTTTACAGCAAAGAAAATAAATACTTACCTTAGAATATTTTTACTTTGCTGTCCTTACATATCATATGAGTCACAGTTAAAGGATTACAAAACCCCCTCTTCACAAACATGAGAAAGCAGGCAGGACATAACGGCAGTTACAGTTCTTTCACCACATTGCTTATACAGCTTTCTGAGACTGCAGTACAATGAGGAGTGGGCGTTTTCCCTTTCCCAGCTGTAATCAAGCTTCAAGGTTGGTAAATTTAATTAGCATGTGTTGAGGAGGATGAAGGTGGCTTGACCCCTGCAGAAACATTGCACTGGAAGTATGTTATTCATTTTTTACTTTTTTCAGTTTTAATCTTTTGGGGTTGATGTTCTGCAGATTGACTACCTGAATGCTTTGCCTTATGATATAGATCAACATATATATATATATATATATATATATATATATATATATATATATATATATGAATATTACATCTATATGCATGTACACATACATGTACATAATTTATTCAAAGACTCATTTGAGAGATGTAAAAGACTGACACTTCTTGGGGTAGAGATATATACCCTATCCTCAAGTCTGAAAAATCTATGAGTTTATATATACAATTATCAGGGGGTGGGGACTACAGAATAGATATGTAATGCATTGTAGCTTGTCAGCATTTGCAAAGTCGACCTTTTGTGGTTGATTTTATGAATGTCGATATTTGGGTCATGTGTTCTTTTTCAGTAGACCTATATATATATATATATATATATATATATATATATATATATATATATATATATATATATACATATATATATATATATATATATATATATATATATATATATATATATATATATATATATAGGTTCATAGGTTGGTACTAGCCTAGAAATAACAATTCCCTGGCTATTTCTTTCCACAATATTTACTTCCCTGGACTCCTGTCTAGCAGAGCGACTGACATGATCCCTGGGGTGAATTTCCTATCGCTCATCCAATCTTCAAGGTTCCTTTTGAAAACGGCCAAAGAGGCACTCTGCTTGACATGTATGGGCAGTCTATTCCAGAGTCTGGGGAGTCTCTGGGTCAGGAACCTATCCCTCCAGCATGTTTTGTTCATTGTGATGACAAGGTTTAGATCCCTGGAGCGTGTAACTCTGACGAATTGGGATTTGTTTAAGTGTAGCATGTCCAACAGCTCTGGGTTTGACATGGCCTTGTATGTTATGCAAAGATCGCCTCTGAGTAGATGATATGTGACAGAGTATAGCTGGAGTTTTTTTAGATGGTCAGTATAGGGCATCTGCTTTAGGCCTGTGATTCTTTTAGTGAGGTATTTCTGTGGCCTTTCCAGTTGCTGCAGATGTCTTGAGGGGTACATACCAAATGGGGCGTTGTATTCTATAATGGGTCTAATGAGGGATGAGTACAGTGGGAAAATGACCTCCTTTTTTCTGGATGAAAAGCCCTTAGTGATGAGATGTGCCACATAGAAGTATTTCCTGACTATGTGACAATAAGCTCTCCCCTCAGCTCCCTGTAAGTGCTGGGGTCCTACAAGATTCAATCCCTGGTCCACTTCTGTTCAGTATCTTTACAAATGACTTTCATACTGTAGCTAACCCATCTCACATCCTCAATTGTACAATATGCTGATGATGCTTCCCCAATCTGCCCTGCCACCACTATCAAAGAGCTCCAAGAAAAAACTAAAGCAGCCCTTCACAGTATAGAAAATAATCTAACTCTTCATCAACTTATACTTAACTCACTAAAAAATAAGCTTATGGTCTTTCACCACAACCCAACGTCTAATAATCTACCTCCTATCTATATATCCTCCTCCAATTGCACTAAAGTAGAGCCAGTAGAACATACAAAACTTGGTGTCACAGTCTATAGCGGACTGAAGTTTGACAAACACCTTGCGCTAACCATTAAAAAGGTGCATGCCAAACTGGGTTCACTCTAAAGAGCAAAACCATTTCTCACTGACCAAGCCAGATTCGCTACTGCCCAAACCCATCTATTATCTTCCCTTCTATATTGCTCTGAAATATTTACCAACCTTTACAAATCTGACCTTAATAGCCTCGAATCTTGATATAACAAAATTGCCAAATTTGCTACAAATCAATCTCAAAGATCTCACCATTGTACTGTATTAATTCAGCTAAACTGGCTAGCGCTCCCTCATCTCCTTACCCTGAGTCAGCTACTAACTGCCCACACAGTCCTATACAAACCTGACAATTGTCTAGCTCTATTAGATCTAGTCCAACTCTGTGGTAATCTAACATCCCTTTGGTCAGCTGACAAAATATTATTAAAAGTAAGTAAAGCCCAAAACACTTATGGCATCTCCCTTTTCTCCCATGCCATAGCCAAGCACTGGAACTCTCTTCCCCAGCATATTCTTATAATCAATAACACACTAGCATTTAAACAGGCCCTAAAAGAACATTCCTCTAAACATAGGCTCTGCACCTGTACTAACCCTGACTAAACACCTCTACCCACAGATATATATATATATATATATATATATATATATATATATATATATATATATATATATATATATATATATATATATATATATATATATATATATATATATCTTCCTTCTACCGTCCTTTCTCAGTAGCTCCTGGCTTTCTGAATGCTCTATATTATATCATCGAATGCTCAAAAAAGCGAACGATGCATAATTGAACCCATGTAAGTGAAAGCTTACAATCTCGAAAGCTCAAAACAGTGATTTTTCCAATGGAAAAAAAAATCGCTGTTCCAAAAAAAAAAGAAAAAAAATTGAAATAATACATAAAGTGGGGGTCTTCAGCCCCCACACTCCCCTACTTAAATATACCAACTCCGAGATCGCACTACATTGCCGAAAATGGCAAAGTAAAAGAAGTGCTTAAAAGCAGCTTCGCTATTTTGCGTTTTCATTGTTTTAAGTTCGACCAAGACGCATTCCATATAATGCGTCTTTGGTCATCTAATAGGAACCCTTTCTGAATCGTTCACCCAAAAGAATTGTAGAAAACGAATGCTGTATGAAAAATTGATATTGTTTGAAACGATTGACATTTTCTCATAATTGCTTAATATTTTCCAATATGTCCAACTTTGTTACTCCTAATTTTAAACACTATGGTTAGAACTTGCAATTTGTATTCCTTTATATGTCCTATAATTATTGTAACTTGCATATGTCATTTGTAAATTCTATTGTAAACCACCTTGGAGCTTTTCTCCCCGGGGCCTCCGCTGAAAACGGGCTTCTGGCCCAGTCAGACACTACCCGGTTAACAAATGAAATAAATAAATAAATAAATAAATAAATTGCATAAAGATGTTCTCTTAAAGTACGATTTGTCTTCACTATATAAAACACAGGACACAAGGAGCAAAAGGCTAAATATACCACATCTCTTGTCCTGCAATCAGCATAATGTCAAAACTCATATATTTTTCCTGTTATAGGATATATATAAATTATATGTTGAAATATCAAATCTCTCAACAGCAAATCTAAAATGATAAAAATGTAAAAAAAAAGTAAACTAACTTTGTTGTGAGGGGGGCAAGCCCCACACACCTCCTGCTAATTTTACATATCAACTCCAAGATTGCACCACAGCAGGGTAAGGGCAGATTCCTTGCCCCAGTGCATCATGACAGAAGTCATCTGGCATGCTGAAACACATGGGACTAAAACACATGCTTTTCTGAACCACAAAAAACATTCACTCTTCTGACTGTTTACTGTTATGAAAGCTAACAATATATATATTGGGTGGGAGGCTGGCATAATGGTTAAGGTATTTACCTTACAGACACAAGGTGCAGGGTTTGATTCTCAGATGGGGTAATTGGCTAGGATTATAATGGCCCACAGGTGCAGTTAGCCTAGTACTAATCTAAGAATAACTATGCTCTATGAATAACTATTTAGGATAGGTTCCTGACCCAGAGAGGATAGGTTCCTGACCCAGAGACTCCCGAGACTCTGGAATAGATTGCCCATACATGTCAAGCAGAGTGCCTCTTTTGCCCTATTCAAAAGGAACCTTGATGATTGGATGGGAGAAAGGAAATTCACCCCGGGGATCACGTCAGTCACCCTGCTAGACAGGGGTCCAGGAAAGTAAATAGTGTGGGAAGAAATAGCCAGGGAATTGTTATGGCTAGGCTTGTATAGGCCCTAGGGCTGATAGCCTAGTACGAACCTATGAACCTATATAAATATATGTGTGTGTGTGTGTGTGTGTGTGTGTGTGTGTGTGTGTGTGTGTGTGTGTGTGTGTGTGTGTGTGTGTGTGTGTGTGTGTGTGTGTGTGTGTGTGTGTGTGTGTGTGTGTGTGTGTGTGTGTGTGTGTGTGTGTGTGTGTAGATACATATACATGTGTGTGTGTGTGTATATATATATATATATATATATATATATATATATATATATATATATATATATATATGGGTCCACTTTGTAATTTCGAAATACTGAAATCCCAAATTTCAGTATTTTCAAAATTACATACCCAAAATCACATAATCAGAAAAACACAGAAGCACGAAATTCAAAATCCCGAAGCACGGAGATGTTGAATTTCGCTCTTCTAGTGGTGTGGTGTGTGAATGGATGGGTGGAAGTTTAGATAAGTATGTATGTGTATGTGTTTGTTAGGGGCTTTAGTGTGTGTCAGTGTGTGTTGTGACTGTGATCTGTGTGTGTGAGGGACTGTGAAATGTGTGGGTGTGAGTTTCCTTTGTGTGTCTGCGCAATCTCGGAGTTAGTATATTTAAGTAGAGGTGTGTGGAGAGGGCTACAGGTGGCTTGCTCCCCTGCTTATCTGTAGTGTAGGATTATCTGTTTGATTGTGGGGGGAAGTTGTGTGTATGTGTATGTGTGTGCTGTATGTGTATTGTATGTTTGGGATTTTAAATTTTGCGGTTATGGGGTTTCGGTATTTAGTGTTTTTTCGGCTTTGTAAGTCCGCAATACTGAAATTCAGGATTTCAGTATTTCAGGATTTCAAAGTGGATCTATATATATATATATATATATATATATATATATATATATATTTTTATATATATATATATATATATATATATATATATATATATATATACACACACACACACACACACACACACACACACACACACATATATATATATATATATATATATATATATATATATATATATATATATATAGATATATATATAAAGTCCCCTCCTCATGCAGTTGAAACAACTATCACAAAATGTTCACAATTTTTCTATAATAATCTTGTGCTTACAGGTCTCATGTTAAATTAACTGCCTGAATAAGATATACATATGCTTCATCTGGCCCCATGGCACTGAAGGATGAAGTCCTTACTGTATCCCAGTTGGGCCCATGTTACAGTACCAGTACAGACGTTGGAGACAGACTGGACAGGGAGGATGACAGTGTCCGACTGAGTTTGGCTCACCAATCCAAGGGGAAGTATGCTGTCTAGGCTTGCTGCAATAGCAGTTTTAAGAGCCTGGTTAGTTCAGTGCTGTAAGCAGTATGTCACATGGTTAGGAGGCTGCACACATGTGAAAGCACACATTCACCTCCCTGAAGTCTGGTGAGTTCAGTGCTGCAAGCAGTATGTCACATGTGTAGGAGGCTGCACACGTGTGAC
The DNA here is from genome assembly GCF_019279795.1 of Protopterus annectens. NCBI lineage: Eukaryota > Metazoa > Chordata > Ceratodontiformes > Protopteridae > Protopterus > Protopterus annectens. The sequence goes on from NC_056735.1 coordinate 109,542,394, forward strand.
AGCACCCATGCACCTCCCTGAGGTCTGGTTGTTTCAGTGCTGTAAGCAGTAGGTCACATGGTTAGGCAGCTTCACATGTGTAAAAGCACTCATGCACCTCCCTGAGGTCTGGTGAGTTCATTGATGCAAGCAGTATGTCACATGGTTAGGAGACTTCACACGTGTAAAAGCACTCATGCACCTCCCTGAGGTCTGGTGAGTTCAGTGCTGTAAGCAGTATGTCACATGGTTAGGAGGCTGCATGCATGGGAAAGCATTCATGCACCTTCCTGAGGTCTGGTGAGTTCAGTGCTGTAAGCAGTATGTCACATGGTTAGGAGGCTACATGTATGGGAAAGCACTCATGCACCTTCCTGAGGTAGTCATTGCAGAGTTCATGAGGCTGCTGTGGGGTGTTCGGGTATCAGGACCCAACACCCTACAGCAGCAATGTAATGTTACCCCAGTGCCCTGAATCTCCTCTCCAGCCCCAGACATGGGATGGGTTAAGCCAGGGGGTGGGGCAGTAGACCTGGTGAATGAGGAGAGGATAGAAGGACCTTTTGCAAATGATAATCAGCTGTGGGTAGTTGGAGGAAAAATATGCAGGAACAGACATACAGACATTGTGACATAATGATGTGTCTGAGCGTAACATACTATAAATCCTATATAGCATGTGTAACACGGTGATCACCTCTCAAGTTATGTAATTTCAAGTGTTATCTAGTACATTTTTACTGTTAGCTCATTTAACTGTATGCAAAGTGGATGGACGTTTTATATATATATATATATATATATATATATATATATATATATATATATATATATATATATATATATATATATATATATATATATATATATATATAGGTTCCCTATTTAATTTTGAAATACTGAAATCATTAATTTCAGTATTTCAAAATTATAATAGCAAAGTCTTGAAATACCGGCAAACCAGAAGCGCAAAATTCAAAATCCCAAAGTACGCATATGTTGAATTAGCGCTTCTGATGTTGTGGCGTGTGAATGGTAAGATGTGAGTTTGGGTATGTATGTATGTGTATGTGTCTTGGTTAGGGGCTTTAGTGTAGGTCAGTGTGTGTTTTGACTGTGATGTGTGTGTGCGAGAGTGTGTACAATGTATGGAAGTGAGTTACCTGTGTGTGTCTGGTTGTGCGATCTTGGAGTTAGTATATATAAGCAGGTGGGGTGTGGGGGGTGCAGCCCCCCACATGGGGGGTGCAGCCCCCTTGCTTATCTGTAGTATAGGATATATTTGAGTTGGTGGGGAGTTGTAGGGCGCCTGCTGTGGTGCAGCGGTTAGCATTGCCACCTCACAGCAAGAGGTTCTCAGGTTCAATCCTCGGCTGGGGTGCCCTCTGTGTGGAGTCTGCATGTCCTCCCTGTGGTCGCTTGGGTTTCCTCTATGTGCTCTGGTTTCCTCCCACATCCCAAAGACATGCTGTAGGTGGACTGGACACTCTAAATTGGCCCTAGGCGTGAGTGCTTCCGTGTGTGTGCCTTCTGTGGAAGGTTGGGTGTCGGGCTGGCAACCTGACACTGTAAAACTCCACTGCCAATCATGAGTGGACAGGTGATCTGCTGTGGTGACCCCTAACTGGGAAATGCCGAAAGAAAAAGAAGAAGTTGGGGGGGTTGTGTGTATGTGTTTGTGTGTGCTGTATCTGTAGTGTACTGTCTGGATTTTGAATTTCGCAGTTGTAGGGTTTTGGTGTTTGGTGTGTTTGGCTATGTGATTTCAAAATACTGAAATTCAGGATTTCAGTATTTCAGGATTACACAATGAATCCATATATATATATATATATATATATATATATATATATATATATATATATATATATATATTATATGTATAGATACTATGTGAGTGTGTGTGTGTGTGTGTGTGTGTGTATGTTTGTAAATGTACATGCAGACTCACTCCAATGCATTTACATGCACACACACACACACACACACACACACACACACACACACACACACACACACACACACACACACACACACACACACACACACACACACACACACACACACACACACACACTGCACATGCATCATCACACATGCAAAACACTCAAGGCTTTCACCTTATGTAGCCCTTATTTTACTCTTAACAGAGAATCACTTGTACATGCAAACTCACTCCAATGTTTCTATGTTAAGATTAAATTAAGGGCTACATAAGGTTAAAGCCTTGAGTGTTTTGCATGTGTGATGATACATGTGCAGTGTGTGTGTGTGTGTGTGTGTGTGTGTGTGTGTGTGTGTGTGTGTGTGTGTGTGTGTGTGTGTGTGTCTGTGCGCACCTGTGGCTGTCTTATGCAGTAGTACTGGTTGTCTGTCAGTGAAGGTACTATTGGTAGAAGAGGAAAGTAGGCCCCACAGTCATTTTTACACTTATAAAATACAATAAGATAGTGTCAAAACTGTTCTATAACAAAACCATCATTTGTCATCCAGTGGAAGCACATTTTATTGTGATTCATTTTCAACTCTGCCTTCTAAGCAGCTTCCTTTTTTCAGTACTGAATGATTAAAAAATAAACATGACAAAGAACGGAAAAGTTCTCTAGTCAAAGTGTTTTTTAATGGAGGTGCTGACTTTTTATTCTGTAGTTGGCCAATCAATTCACAGAGCATTCTTTCTGCTATCTCATTGCAAGGATTATGATTCCCAGTTATATTAAACAGTGAGGGAAAGACAGTAGTTATTGTGGATTATAGAAGCAGCAACATCCATCAAGAATATGAGGTATGTGTGTTTTTTTTTTATTCTGGCAGGCAAGAAAGTATGGCCAGTGGACACACTGCAAACCTGTCTGGCAGGTATGTCAGTTGCCCTGCAAACGTGTCCACTGTTGATGGTTTCTGATTTCACAGAATTTCAGTATTCCTTTCAGCTGTCTGTGAGTTTGCAAACATCCCAAGTATTGCTTTAAATGTTTGTTCTCTCACTCATAAAATATTCGATTTTTCTAGTAAATTGTTGAGGATTACAATCATTAATGAAAGATATTACAGAGTGTACTTATTATTATATAGAAAATGCATATTGATACAAAGTATGTCGTTCTGTTCCCTCTTCCTTCATAAAATCCTTTATTTTTTTA
>NC_056735.1:109546015-109766754 GCF_019279795.1 Protopterus annectens
TAAAAGTTTTTTAAAGCTAATAATCTGTCTCAGTCACTTGATTTTTGAGATATTTAGAATCACAACACAAATAATATTCACTATCTCGTTAGTTACTCTAAATAGGGAACTCATATCAATATAGCTGTGTTTGCTATCATTTAAATTTTAAGATGAAATCTTCTAATACCTTGTATGTAGCATTTTTTGGAATTATTACTGCAAATGCGACCAAGCAGTATTGAACACCAAGAGCATCAGTAGGAGGTAACTGCAGATATACCTGGACTTGTCCCCTGTAATGTATTAAACCATTAGCACCCAAAGTGAACTACAAAAAAGTAGTGCTGTTATTTAACTCTCTCAAGAAAATCTGTACCAAAGAAGGATCTCCAATCAATGCAAAAAATAGTGCATCGATAAAATGCCTATAAAAATAAACCATATTTAATAAATGGTGCCTAAACAAATAGTCTCCCATTTATCTATTGTGATATTTGTGAAGACTGGTGCCACTGTAGCATTGCTATACCCTGGTCTTGAGTCCAGAAAAATACATAATAGAATTACTTTTTCATGATTCACTTTGAGTGATAGTGGTTTAATTATTAATTTTTGGATATCATTGTTATGGTGCATTTGGGTAATCTGAAGTTTCACAGCTGTTTGTATTGTAACAATACATTTATCTACAACTACTTGCATTTTCAAATCATCATCCAGAGTATATCAAACACAATGTTGTAAGTGGACAATTCATTAGGATTGATAGTATGAAGGTTGTTGCTGAATTTATGTTTTGAATTGAATTATGTGCTGACAATAGAAAAGGGTTTACTGAGGCTGCAATAGTAGTTATTGGACGTAGGCACTGTAGATGTCCTCCTATACTGACACATGCAGTAGGATTTAGAAAGTTTTCCACGTCATGTTGCACTTACTTATGCAATGAGCGACCACATGCAAGTATGTGTGATTCACAAACACAAGCTCCATGTGGCAGGCAGGCCAAGCAGCAAAGTCATGTACCTGGTATACTAATGGTCACATGATGACAAGATAATGACCAACATTATTAAAATGATCCTCTTGGTGTATGCTAAAGAGGTAGAACAATATGGCAGGCAGCCTATAAGTGCTGTGTAACTGGGCTGCATCTGCTGTGGTTCTGAAAGCAGCTGAATGTTCCTGTACAGATTAAGGACATGTTTAAGGAATATTAGAGGCAGCTGCCATGATAATAAATATGTATCTGCAAGAAGTTCTTATTTTTGCTGCAACAACTGATGATGTATGACTCCTCCCTCCCCAAGGTCCTGGGTCATCAAACTGCTCTTAATGATTAATGGAGTCCATGATACCCACATTGCATTGTAGACTAATGCCAATGTGTGACTCCAGACTCCCCAAGGCCCTGGGTCATCAAACTGCTCTTAATGATTAATGGGCCCATGATACCCACATTGTGGACTAATGCCAATGTGGGACTCCACCCTCCCCAAGGCTCTGGGTCATCAAACTGATCTTAATGATTAATGGAGTCCACAATATCCACATTTTTGACTAATTCCATATGGGTTGGGACATCATCCAAGAAATTGTGAATAGCTGTTGGCCTAGTTTGTATTCCAGTGGGTGTCATGGAGTAGCTATCTGAGTAGATATTATGGTATTGGTGGCTTTATGCATATTAGAAAAAGGGACCTTTCTGTGAACTACTGTGGACACAGTGTTTTATCTCTGTCAGTTTCTCAATGTCATGCATGTGGGGGAAATTACTGCTAATTACATACCCCAGAGGAGATAGACAATATCATGCAGGATTTCTATGATATAGTCAATGTCCCAAATATGACAAACATGTAACGTGTGCCAACATTTTGTGAGGGGTGACTTCCCACAGGGCCATCTTGTTGGTGATGGTGATGGTAAATATGCCCTTAAATCCTGGCTTGTGACACCCATAGGAAAGCCACAAGATTAAACAGGCCAGGGTTACAATCCTGTCAACTCTTAAACAAGGCATATTACTGAGCAAATGCATGGGCTACTGAAGGCATGTTCCTACTCTCTGGATTCTTCTGACGGTGCCATGCAGTATGTCCCTGTCACACATGTAAAAGTAGTGTCACTGTGTGCGGTGTTAGAAAATATCATAGTTAGCAGCTACAGCAGGGTGACCACTAACAGGGGCAGCAGTCCCCAGTGCACCAGACAATAGAGGCTGAGTTGGACTAGGGTTCAGAACAGGATCCAGCAGTAGAAGGTGATCATGTCTGATGCAGGCAGACACAATATGCCACAGCACTAGCAAGGAAGAAACAGCTTGCACATAGCTTCAGACCACGGCAGAAAAGAATAAAATGATGCATGCAAAACCAACATCATGCTGCATGTACCAATGGATTCACTATGTAATCTCGAATTTCAGTATTTTGAAATTACATAACCGAACACACCAAACACCGAAACCCTACAACAGCGAAATTCAAAATCCCGACAGTACACTACAGATACAGCACACATAAACACATACACACAACTTCCCCCCAACTCAAATATAATATCCTATACTGCAGACAAGCAGGGGGCAAGCCCCCCACCCCCTACTTATATATACTAACTCCAAGATTGCACAGTCAGACACACAGGTAACTCACTCCCATGCATTGTACACGCCCTTGCACACACACACACACACACACACACACACACACACACACACACACACACACACACACACACACACACACACACACACACATCACAGTCAAAACACACACTGACATACACTAAAGCCCCTAACCAACACACATACACATACATACATAACTAACCACACATCTTACCATTCATACACCACCACACCAAAAGTGCTAATTCAAAATCTCCGGACTTCGAGATTTTGAATTTCGCGCTTCTGGTTTACCGGTATTTCAAGACTTCGCTATTATAATTTCAAAATACTGAAATTCGTGATTTCAGTATTTTGAAATGAAATAGGGAACCGGTACCAGTACATAGGCACCAGACACAACAACCCAAGTTACAGTGTACAAAGGGCAGTGCACAGTTATCATCATTTGCACAGAAGTGTATATCTTTCATACGCAAATGTGTGAGGGTTGAGGATTATAAAAGTTAAGTGTACTATTGTGTGTCATGTCATTGCTGGAGGGGGCTTTAACATAAAATTATTTATAAAGGGACAGTGTCAGTGTGTTTATGTGCAGTGTACTTTGGACTACCATGGTGGCACTGGGGGACTGCTGGGAAATAGCTTCAGCAGTAATTGAAGCACTGTAGCTTGATGCACTGGACAGGTCCACACCATGCATGGTAGAGGTTTAGATACACCATTCAAACCACAGTCAACAAAGGCCAATGCTATCAGTAGTTGCACTGGATGTACCACAGACCTGGCTAGATGATATGCTGTGTGACTGTGAGTGACATTTGCTATGTGACATGCCACTTTCTCCACTGCCATGACCACAGAAACATCCTCATCTGGGTGTAGACACCTCCACAACAAATGTAGCCATGGAAGTCCTAGCACTGTGGGAGCAGGATCCTCATCATCCATGGCCACAATGGCCATGATCTGTGGATGTAGCAGTGAACTGGCTTCATGAATGGCCCTCACACCTGGCAGTGAGCCTGTGAGGACACTGCACTTTCCAGTACATGACTGGAGTCTATCCAAATAATCAGACAAACAGGATATGCACTCCTGTGGATCATCACACACACACACCATGCATTACCCTCGCTAACTCTGACATGGCTGTGGTGATACTAGTCTGCACCTCCAACATGGTCCTGCATATACAAGGTGTTGCAGACAGGGGAGGATGGTAAATATGCCTCCAGCGAGCAACATTAGTCACCCCCTCTGTGGGCCTCTCTGCCCTCGGATGTTAGAGCCACATTCTGACATGTGTTTACTAGCGGTCATCAGACTTCTCTGACTGATACTGTCCCCTTTATTCTGTCCTCATTGTGAGTTTTGGGCATCATGGGTATCCACAGGTATAGAGACTGTGTCCATGGTGTGTCCAGGGGATGCTGTGGTGACACTACCTGTGTTCAACATGCACTCTGTACTCCTTGACTGTTTCAGCTCATTCCAGCCATCATTATCAGAGCTTGCTGATCTTCCAACATCAGATCGGGTCAGTTCCACAGTACTGGGGATGGATAAAGAATCATCTAAGAATACATCAAAGTACAATACCCTGTGTAAGTATAACCCAACACCAGAAATATAAATAAATTGAGGTTTACAACTATTAATGAGATAACAATAAATATTTCAGTTGTATACCTTGTACAGATGGCAGTGGATGGTGAATTCCTGAGGTACCTGTATATCATAAATCAGACAACTGTAATAATAAGGAGATTGACTAAGAGGTGCAGAGAATTTACAGGTACAGAAATGGGTCTACATAGGTTCATAGGTTCAAAGGTAGGTATTAGGCTATCTGTCCGAAGGCATTTATAAGCCTATCCAGAATGTGTTGGCTTTCGCCACCCCCTTAGATTAGTTCCCTGTGCCTCTGTCCAGCAGAGCCACTGAAGTGATCCCCGGGGTAAACTTTCTATTTCCCATCCACTCGTCAAGGTTTCTTTTGAAGAGTGTTAGTGAGGAGCTTTGCCTAATGTAGATTGGAATCTTGTTACAAAGCATGGAAAGTCTCTGGAACAGGAATTTATCCCTCCAGCATGTCCTATTTATTGTTGTGGTGAGGTTTAGATCCCTAGAGCATGTGGTTCGAGGGGATAAGGTTTTCTTTAGGTGGAGCATGTCCATCAGTTCTGGGTTGGACATGGCCTTGTATGTCATGCAGAGATCACCTCTGAGTAGGCGGTATGCAACTGAGTACAGCTGGAGTTTCTTTAGTCGAGCTGCATATGGCATCTGTTTGAGGCCAGTGATCCTCTTGGTGAGGTACTTCTGTGGTCTTTCTGGCTGTTGCAAGTGTCTTGTAAGGTACATCCCAAATGGGGCATTGTACTCTGTGATGGGTCTGATGAGTGATGAGTATTGGGGCACAATGACCTCTTTCGATCTGGATGCGAACACTTTTGTGATTAGATGGGCCACATAAAAGGATTTTCTAACCACTTTGGCAATGTGATTATCAAAGCTGAGATTACTATCTACTTGGGTCCACAGATCCCTTATTACATCTTCCGTATGTAGGGAACTACCACCTATGTGGTAGTTTGTGGGTACTTTGTTTTTTCCAAAGGGGATAACTATGCACTTTTTGGCATTTAGCTTGAGGCCATGATTTTGACACCAGGTATCCATCTCAGTGAGACCCTTTTGAAGGATATCTCTGTCAGCCGGAGAGTCAATTATAGCCCCTAGTTTGCAGTCATCTGCGAACTTGGTCAGCCATAGTCCTCCTGTGCTTGCCTGTACCTCTAAGAAGTATATACCGAACAGGAGGGGTCCTAGGACTGAGCCCTGGGGAATGCCACTTGTAACCGAGTTAGAGTTGGACTTAGCTCCCTCAACTCTCACCATGTGGATTTTGTCCATGAGCCAGTTGATAACCCATCTTGTGACTTAGAGGTTTATGTTAAGGCTGGTGAGCTTGTCTATAATATCAGAATGGGGAATGGTGTTGAAGGCCTTAGTGAGGTCTAGGTAGGCTGTGTGTACCACCTTTCCCTCGTCTATAGCCTTGGTAACTGTCTCAAAGAAGTCCACCAGGTTTAGGAGGCATGATCTTCCCTTAACAAAGCCAAACTGGGTAGGGTCCAGTGTTTGGAGGTTCCCTGTGTGTCTGTTAATGAGTTCCATGATGATGCGCTCCATAGCCTTGCAGACCAAGCTAGTCAGGCTTATAGGGCAATAGTTCCCAGGGTCTGTTGTGGCTCCACCTTTGTGGAGTGGAATAACCATTGCTATGCACCACTCTATGGGTATGTAGCCTGTGGAGAGGCTGAGTTTAAACAGTGTGTTTAGGTGAGGGGTTAGTTCATCTTTGAGCTCATGTAGGACTCAGCCTGAGACACCGTCCGGTCTCATTGATAATGTGTTTTTGGCTTTGGAAAGGGCTGTTTTAACCTGAGTGTCTGATTTCAGGGACCCTACTTTCTTCTGGTGTGGTTATGGGCCCTTTTGGGGGGTGAGAGGGGGGTGAAGTTTGCACTGAACCTGTCTGCCAGGATGTTGTCAATATCGGTCAGTTCAGTGTATTTTGTGCCATTCTGCACTAACTCCAAGCAGATCTGAGCATTGCCACTTAGATTCTTGAATAGCTAAAGAATGCCTTGGGATTATCTTTGGAGTCCTTGGCAATTTTTGTTTCAAAGTTCACCTTGGATGATTTTATGAGGGATTGTAGTTTCTTGCTGATACTGATCAGGGATGTTTTCCTTTCTTGGGATTTTACTCTTTTCTGTACTAGTTTCCTCCTTCTATTGTATAGCTTGTTTATGGCAGGAGTCCACCAGACTGGTTTCCTTTTCTTGGAGGAGTGAGTCTTGGTTTTGCTTGGGATGGCACAATCTATGCATTCTTGTAGGTGCCCGTAGAATGCATTAGTAAAGGATTTTGCAGCTTGGACAGCATTATCCTTCAACATGGAGGCTTTGAAACTTTCCACCTCGGTCTTAAGTAACGTGAAGTTTGCTTTTGAAAATTTTTTCACGGTGGTTTCCTTGTCCGGGGGGTGGGGGCAGAATGTGGATATCCAAAGTGATTTGCTTATGGTCAGATCTAACCAGCGAGGGGTTGACCTCCAGTGTGGAACACTGGTCGCCCATGTTGGTGATGACCAGGTCCAATATGTTGTCACCTCTGGTGGGAGTGTTGACCAGTTGAACCAGGGTGTTTGAGTTTATAAATTCTAGGAAATGTTGGGCAAGGGAGTTAGTACGTGAGTAGTTCTCCCAGTTAATGTTTGGGTAATTGAAATCACCCAATATTAAGGTGTTTGGTAGGACCTTTATGTTTCCCAGTGTTTCCAGAAAGGCAGAATGAGGGTCCTAGGACATGGTGGGTGATCTGTAGCAAGTTACAATTTGAATTACAGTTTTGCCTGTTGTTAGTTGCACGTGGATGATCTCTGAAGCATCGTGCTGTGCCACTAACCTGGAGGTGTGGGTATCCTTGATGAATATGGATAAACCCCCACCTTTTGTATTTCGGTTTGGGTTCTGTGGCCAAAATGTATGGTATGAGTTGTAGCCTGGTAGTACTGGGGTGCCTCTGGAGCCTTAAACCAGGTTTCTGTTACTGCACATATATTGATTTTCTCCATACTGAGGAGTACCTTCAGTGCGTGCATTTTGAAGTTTAGACTTCTGGCATTGAGTGGTGTTACCCTCAGTTTTTTGTTACTTGTGCTATTTACGACAATGGGTTTGTATTTTGAGCCTTGCCTAAAAAAGGCTCTATGGGGGTGGCAAGAGCCTTGGCCAGTATTCGAAAGCCTAAGGGTGACAGGTGCAAGCTGTCTCTAGCGAAGCAGTGTGGCTTGTCAACCATGTCATCCCAGGTGGACAGACACTGGATCCCTTTGAATAACACCAGAAACTTAGCCAATTGTTGAAATCGAGAATTTTTTCTTTATACCGTGGTATTCTTGGTGAGGGCAGAATGCTACTCAGGGTCAGGGTCATACCGGCCTGGGCTACGTGATCAGAGAGGTCTTCCATGTCTCTTTTCATGTAGTCCAGGGAGGTATGGCTCAAGTAATTCACACCAACATTGACAATGACAGAGTCATATTTGTACTTGCTCTGGAGTGACCTGAGTGCTTGTGTTATGTGGCCTATCCTGGCACCCGACAGGCAGCTAACAGTAACCTTCTCCTTATTCATCCTAGTGAATGGGACGTCAGTGTGCCTGACTATAGAGTCACCTATTATTAGTATACTGTATATGTTATTTTGCCTTAAGGGCTGTGATTGCATGGCACACTGGTTTTGTGAAGTATGTGTTTCATGGTTTGTGTTGGGAAATCTCAAGAAGATTGTCTTGGTGGCCAGTCCAGCTCTGCTCCAACATCCAGCGCCACACTGTGGGACTATGTGGAGTTGCCAGTGTCTCTGAGAGAGGCTCACTCAATGGCATCCCCCACACCCATTGACCTACCATCTTGAGCCAGGGATTGGTCTCTTTGTTCAGCAGCTCATGTGATATCAAGTTACCCTGCAGTGCACCATCTCATAACTGTGTTTGTGACCATCAACTGCAATTGCAACTGCCCCCACATTTTCCTTGGCACAATCCTGGCAGGCCTGGTCAGCTGCATGCAGACCAAAGAACCATTGCCCATAGAGATGGGGATCTGGAGCAGCACCTCATTCCACATTGTATAGCCTTGTCTTATGGGTGGATTTCTGGCCAGAGTCCACATCATGCTTCTGCTTCCTGTCTGCTTTAGGCTCTGCAAGTGTGGAAAACAGTTGAATTGCCAGCCTTATTCCTGCATATCCCTACAAATTCCTTACACAATCAGTGTCCCTCTTTGCTGCTTGTGTGCCTGACAGTTATATATCTGTACCTACATTAATTAATGTAAGGCATCTAAGTTTACTGAGTAAACATCCCCCATAAAACAATATCCCTACCACTATAACTAGCCAAGGTGACCAGACTGTTTTTCTCACGGTTACAAACACTTATGTAAATGATATACTGTAACATACACAACAATTATCTTTATTTACTGAAAGTGGTATCAGAAGTTCAACAGGGATGTTTCAAGCAAGCTCTGACCAGGTACTAATAGGTGTGTTTCACTTTATGCTTAACAACCCTTCAGCCCTATCCCTCTACTCAGTCTTGTACAGACTGCTCAGAGGTGACCTGTGTCTGGCATACAAGGCATCTCAGATCCAGCCTTAATGGGTTGCAGCATATCCTTAAGTCAAAATCCACTCAGGCAAACTGCACGCAAGGGCTAATCCTGGTCTTTGACATTAATAGAACTTGGCAGGATATATATGTGTCCCATAGATTCTCCCATCTGTGGAATAGTTTCCCTATCCATGTTAAGCAGAGTACATCTGTAGCCCTCTTTAAGAGGAACCTGGATGACTGGATGGAAAACAGAAAATACACCCCTGGGATCCCACCTGTGTCCCTGCTGGATGGGGAAACAGGTGTTGACTTTGTGAGAACATGGGTGAAATTCTTGGCTAGGCTTATAAGGGCCTTCGAGCCAATAGCCTACTATCCTCCTATGAACCTATGAGCAAAACTTGACAAAGATGGACTTTTAAAAAGTAGCACTTATCTTGCACAAGCAGGCTTTATGTTTATTTGAACAATATTTCTGTATTTCAGTTACTCCAGGTTCTAAACTTGGCTGCTCAACAGCTTTTTTTTTTTTTTTTTTTGTAGCATGATGAGTCTGTTTTCCTGATGAGATACTTACATTGTGCAGATTCATATAGCTGGACATGATAATTTTGCTAATTAGGGCACAATTCATTGCTGTTTCTGGGCTGTTTCCTTTGCGCAGTGAGAATGCCTGGTAGTCATCATGCTCAAGTCTTCCTGGTATGACACGTGCCTGGGTCACAGCGGATAACACTGCACATGCACAGTCCAGGCTATACCTCCAGACAGGAATATGCAGTTCCACTAACCATACATAAATGGAGTTCCTGTAGAGCCTGTTTTCTTAAAAGCATACACAGGGATACCAGTGTGTCATGTTTTACATCTTCAAGTGCCATTGTGAGCCATAACAATAGCACAGTACCTACATTTTCCTAGGCCTCCATTTTCAGCACCTATCAATGCATGCCAGATGATACTCCTGAGAAATTCTGTGTACTCCATTTTTCTGCCATATTTCCCTGTGATTCTTCAAGGAAAACCACTATGGCTGGAGAAGGAGAAGGTAGGACTGCCTTTAGAGAGCAGAGGCAGTGTGTAAAGAAGTCAAACATCTTTCTTTACCTCCTCCATACAGATTACAACTATAGGGCCTACCACATAAGGGCTATCAGTACTATACTAAGTAAAGCATTAAATGTGAAAATGTGAATGGGATGGGCAACATATTTTAGGTGGGTGACCATCTATGTCATGGATAATTGATGTTAATAAACTTGTTTCCATCACTTATATTCACTGAGGGATATGATTGTCTGAGAAGGGTTTTTTATTGTATGTGGACATGTCTCTCAACATCCCATTACTGTGCCTCAGACTACAAACCCCTCTCGGTTTGTCCAAGTAGCTCATCATGGTAATCCTTTGCCTTTCAGAATGGAGGTGTTAATGACTGTGGATTCAGGTTTGCCCTCTCTTTTATCTATACTAACAGCCCTGCTAAATTAGGCAGTGTGTTTGTTGTTAGTGTAAGTAATTAGAGGTACCTTAATCATACAACAAGTACATATCAGCTTTATTGTTTCACTACATTGATATTTCTCTTGCCCCACCATCTTTGTAACTATTTTGTCTATGACATGCACTTATTTTGTTTATTATCCTGTTTCTCTCCATTTATTTTAATATTACATGCAGCAACATCAAGGCCTGCATCCACCCCTCAGGAAACACCTGTCACCCTCCCCCACAGGTGGTGGCACAATTACTGCCACCGTCAGAAGCAAGTAGCACATATGAGTCCCAGCCTGCCATAGTCACCTCCACACATGCTGGACTGCTGTAGCTGCCAGTAGCAGTGACAGTGCAGGTGACACTTTGTCATCGATGGTAAGCTGGTGGATATCATGTGGGAGATAACTGACAAGAGGCTACACCTCCTCTGGCTATCCACTAAGTAATGTTTTTGTCCAACACTGTTTCCACCATCTGAAAGAGGGGCCCAGTGATGACTGTACACAGACTGGTAAGTAATCTTGCATGGATCTCAGGTGACAGGGGCTACATTAGTAGAGCCCCATGTTGTCGCCCTTCCCTTCTGTGTCAATGTCCATCCATTTTGCTTGTACAATCCTCTCCTCACCACAGCACTGTCTCCCCTTTGTTTGATATTTCCATCACCACTGCATTCCCACTACCTCACTGTGTTACCCCATGTTACCCCATACCCTGTCAGGCTTGCCTGTCTCCCCCAGCTACCTGCCCGAACTCTCTTACTTTCTTTTTACCTGACTTCCTTCCTTCCCCAACTTACCTTCTCTGCATGCATGAAAAAATGGAACCTGTCCTTTAAAGCAGGAACAGAACCTCTTTTTAATCTCTTGTAAGGGATCTAAACCTCTTCTGCAGCATCAGTGGAACAGTTTGGAGGGACAGGTATATCTCTTAGATGATACCACTGCTCTAGAACAGAAACCTCTAACGATGCTGAGAAATATTCTGATTAGGTCCATCTGACTTATTTAAAGAGAATGGACTGTCTAAATAAATTACTATAAAGACATGGGAGGGAAATTCAATGAAGCCTACACAGATGGATTTTCCATGTAGGTATAGTGGCATGGAGCTAATACAGAAGCAAGGCTGCATGCGATACAGTAAACAGAGCAGAGGGGCATGCAGGAGCTTGCAGATATGGAAGTGTCCAATAGAAATCACCTCATAAGCAGGTAAATTACATGAAAATGAGGGTGCTGGAGTGATCCAACAAGCAGATAGGCAGGCCTGCAGATCCCATATTGGTGTCCAAAGTGTACACGGAAAATATCCGTGTACAAAAAAATAAAAATGGAACAGGGGTTGTAAAAGCCCATTTAGAAGGTCAGGAATTGCATAATAGGCATAGTTATATGCAAAACTATGCCCTGTGTGTCCAAAAACTCATGCAAAATAATGGAATAAATCTTTTTTTTAAAACCCATATTACGTTTGTGTGTTGTGCAGCAGCATGCAAATGTGCTGTTATGCAGAAAAATATTTTAAAAAGTATAAAAGCTAAAAATAAGAAATATGTGAGGATAATGCATTATAAGTCCCTGCATGCAGTATGTACAATGGTAGATTTCAGTGGTTGCTAAGGAGGCAGGCCCTGGAATAGTGAAGTATCCAGACTGTGTGCACTGATCTGTATGCAAATGAGCTGGAGTTACTGAATAGCAAAAATGGGCCACTGTGTCAGCAGATAAAATCTGTGTAGCACCAGAACTGTGCTGGTGTCCATAGAAGAGCTAGCTGATATCAAAAGTGAGTGTGTCACTATATGTATAAGCGGATTGTAGCTCAGCAGCTCCCGTTTGCATGGCGCACCACTCAGCTAAGCAGGGGGCTATCCAGTGCTGCTAAATTTTGTTTAGCTGTGGAACATGTGTTTTAGCTGGTTTAAGCTATGCTTAGCATGCCCGTGCATGGAGGTGTGTCTAGACTGCTGAGCAATATTTATACCAGTGCCATGGGTATGCATGCGGCACAGAGTGCTTAGCAGGGTGGGCAGTTTAAAAAAAAAAGGAAATTGCCTGTGAAAGCCAATCATGT
Source organism: Protopterus annectens (assembly GCF_019279795.1). Classification (NCBI taxonomy): domain Eukaryota; kingdom Metazoa; phylum Chordata; order Ceratodontiformes; family Protopteridae; genus Protopterus; species Protopterus annectens. The sequence goes on from NC_056735.1 coordinate 109,558,398, forward strand.
AGAAAATACAGATACCTCCTGTTCCACTTATACTAGCCCATTCAAACCCTTCAATGATGTACCTGGCAGGTGGAATGCACCATAGTTAGCAAATCAGACAGGCTGCACTCTACAGCAGAGTACTATAAACTATGCATACACCCTACAATCTGATTTTTCCCCCACACTCTGCACCATTGAAGTACAGAGCTGGGAATTTTAACTGAAAGAATGCTAGGGGCTGCTGTAGGTCTGCTACATCTGTGTGTTAGAGGCTGAGGTCAGTGCTGCTGCTGCTGACAAAAGGCTTAGACTGAGAAGGAGAAGAGTGTTCAGGCCCAGGGTAACCTTCCAGGAGCTACATGAGCTGGAGATTGTAGAGTGTTACAGGGTGGACAGGGACATACTGCAAGAACTCACTGATGCTCTGCCGCCCTCAACTCAGACCCAGAGCCAACAGAGGGGAACCCATCCCAGTGGAAACAAAGGTATGTGTAGCCCTTAGAATACTAGCTGCAGGTACTTTTCAAAGACCAACTGGGGACATGAGGGGGGTCTCACAGGCTTCTGCACCCAGGGTACTCTACCAGTTCCTGGCTGCCTTGAAAACACATGTCAGTGAGTACATTTATTTACCCCCACCCCTGAGGAGAGGGCAAGCACTATGCATCTCTTCTACCATGTAGCACACTACCCTGAGGTACTGGGTGCCATAGACTGTACTCATGTACACATTAAAGCACCACCCATTAAGGAGGATAGAGTCTATGTCAACAGCAAATGGGTATCACTCCAGCAGCTGCTAGGTCATGTGCAATGCCCTGTGCATCATCATGAATGTGAGTGCTGGCAGTCCTGGCAGTAATCATGACTCCCATGTCTGGCACTCATCACAGCTGTACTAGATGTTTGGTAGGGGGGACATCCCGTACGGCCATCTACTTGGGGATGCTGGCTATACACTGGAACCGTGGATGATGACACCCATCAGAAATGCACACACACCTACCGAAGAATGCCGTAATGAGGCACATGCACAAACTAGGAACATCATAGAGCATGTGCTTGGGCTGCTCAAGTCATGGTTTTGGTGCCTCGATATATCTGGTGGAGCCCTGCAGTACTCTCCAGCTGCATGTGCACAGATGTTCACAGTATGTGCTATGCAACACAATATGATCTTGCAGAAACAGCTGTGGCAGGATAATCACAGGGAAGGGACACACAGCCCCAAGCCAGTGCCAAGGTCCCCACAGCCACACCCGCAGGGGGACTAGAAAGAGGAACCCCCTGAGGTTGCCCCTGTAGGCAGATGTAAGCATGCCCAGTATTACCTGGCCTTGGCAAAGAGGCAACATATAGTACAAGCACTGACAACCTAGGATCCTAGGGACTGGAGCCTTACTCTGACTCATATACATAGTAAAAGGATGCCAGCCACACCACACAATCCGTACCTTACCATGTACTGGCTGTGTACTGCATGCATCAGACACAGTCAGCCCTGAAACACAGCTCTCAACTGCTGCATGCACAAGGTAAGTCACTTTCTTTTACAACAAATGTACGGGGTACTAGACTATAGCAGCATATGCATGGACCTGCTGTATTATGCAAGGGAATAGAGTGGGCAACTGGGCTACTTGCAGAGAACAAACAGCTGTGTGGGACAACAGGTACTCTGTCCAATAGTGACTGCCTCATAATATGCAGTAGGGCACAAGGCAGTAAACCTCACTGCAGTATGTAAGGGAATTGCCAAACAGCAGGGTCATAGGACAGCTACACAACTCTCAATGCTACAGTCTCCTACCCCCAATACATCTGTGTTCTCATACAACTGCAGTAAAAGAGTATGTTCACAAGGATATATCAACAAACCACACAATCCCAGGGCTGTCCCAAACAACCTGGCTACATGTCCAACTTACCACAATATGCAGGGGTCAAAGTGTATGTCTCTCTGATGCTGACAGTGTCAGGAATTAAGCTTCACTTTCTGGTGGCTGGTGTGGCTCAGTGGGCTATGTACATTAGCAGGGTTGTTGGTGTTCTTGGTTTGAAGCTGGCTACATCTACAATTTTGCATGTGATGTACTCCTAAGGTCCCATAGACTGTCAATATGTTACAATCTGTTACTGAAAAAAAGCTGGACAAAGCCAGAGACAATGGAGGGACAGAGGGCCAAACCTACAGCCATTATACATGCTCTGAATAACCTAATAGATGGCTAATATAACAGCAGGTTGTAAGACGTCAGAGTAGCAGCAGGATGTAAAGACCATCACATAACTGTCAGCACAGACAACACTTCAGTGGGCACCATTTAGTAGTATGTTACCAGAGAAATGCAGCTGTCTGAGAAGCAGAGCAGACATATGGGGTGGAATGCTGGACATCCTTCAAAACATGTATAGTCAGAGGTGTGAAGACTGTAACCCTGTGTGTGGTGTGACATCATGTACCCCAGTCACTGAATACCTACAACCACTTAGAGCAAGAAATATGGACAAAGCCATGAAAAGGAGTGAGACAAAGGCCCAAATATAAGGAGAAGGATTAACTAGTGGCTAGACACATGTAAAAAGTGCAGAGAATAACAGGTCATGCAGTAGAATGAGTTCCCTGGTGTGTATGGAATCAGTAACTCAAATGTCTGTCATCAGTTCCTAATGTCAATCTATAATGATGTTTCACTCATGTACCAAAAATCACAATGCTATGTAAAACGTACCATACATATGATGCAAAACGCACTACAGTCTATTACAATCTGTGCACACCCTAGGTATGACTCATATATTACCTTCAGCATACGGCCGGGGAATCCCTTGGACATAATATCAGGGAGGTGCTGGACTGCTGAATCAGGCGCAGCAGCCAATTGGCTGTAGCACACAAAATCCCGGACTGGCATACAGGTAGATCTGGCCTGGAGTCACCTTGTAAGTACTGTCAGTCACACTGGGCATGCTCCTACACTTAGCTAATCTCAGCCCATGTCTGATGCTTCATCTGCCTAAAGAACTGAGATGTGAAAATATCTGCATGCATACAGACAACAGACAGCTATGTATACTTATCTGTCTCTCTCCATCCCCCTCAGACATGATTACCATTATCTATCAGTATCTATATATATATATATATATAAAGAGAGAGAGAGAGAGATAACATATATATATGGTCTGCCATGTTATGATGTAGGCAGCACCATCTCTTCTTTAGTGCTGGAAGTACTGTCACTACGGGAGTCTGAGTGTGCATAGCCACGTGGACTCTCAACAGATGTTGTTGCTGACCTACTGCCACGTGTCCAATGCCCTGCTCTCACCACATGTTCAGCACAGACAATGTGCGGCCAATGACTGTCATTGTCTCACCCCACTGTCTGTCCACTACATCAGTGAAATGATGCATGGCATCACCAATGTGGTGGAGGAAGTCACGGATGTCAGACAATTATGAATCCATGATCCTGAGTATCCATCTAGTGTTGTGTTCAGAATGTGTCTGTGCCTTCATGATGGACCAAAATATGCATTGATTGACATGGAATGTGACACCTGTGACAGGTGGTGGATGGGCAGCAGTCTTCCTTCGATCACCCCTGTCAATCTGCCTGTGTGGAACATTGCCAGCTCTCTGGTTATGGCAAGTGTCTACACTCACTGATGCCATAGTTGCCACACTCTCTTGTTCATTGTCACCACACTCTGACTGCCCGATATCTGTGGCAGCAGGGGACTGGGTATGTGTGGGCATACTGACTGTGTGCGGAGATGATGGAAGAGGACATGGGATGTCAAACCATGGGACAGATTCAGCCCCCAACAACCCCACCTGTGCCTTACCATGGCCACCATCATCATCAGAGTCCAATGAGATGCTGACATCAGGTTGTGAGAGGGACACACTCCAACCCCCACAGTCACCTGTGAGGAGGAAGACAAAATAAATGCATTACTACCTGCACTATTACGTATGGTAATCCACACACATACACATACAGGTGACATGCCACAACTATGTTATACATACCACTCTTATTTCCAATCCCATGCACAACACACAAGCAGATTACAACATACACAGACAAGACAGGCCCTTTATAACATGCACTGTAGCTATGTTTGCTTAATGTTGACAGTACTATACACCTGTGAGATAAGCAATATGTCAGTAAATGTGATAGACTGACACCTAAAACAGAGTGCACCTGTCTTGACCATACTATGCCAGTTCTAGTGTCACTGCCTCAGGTATGTACCATCCCCACATTGTGTCTGAACAAGCATCTCTGAGTGATTGCCTCCTGTATAGCAGACTGCATAGAACTGCTTAAATATAAGTGCATATGTATGACTGCTCCTGCAAATACACAACTGAGATTACTAATTCAAAGCATGTTAGTTAACTCCTCTGACATTTAACATACAGGTATTGTACTCTGGCTAAGCATAACAGTTGTGCCTAAGGCAAAATGTCAGCTGTTACCATCCGTAGGGTATATATGATCCGTACAACAAAAGTAGCACACTTACAAGGTACAGAACCTTGGACTCCGGCCACACCTGATGTACCTATGGAAATGTGAGGGAGATGTATTGTCAGCAATAACAAATGTGGCATTGTTACAGGGTAATATGTGTGTATATCAACATGTACAGTAGCTAATGTGATACTGCCTACATTGCTGACATTTTGAGTATATGTGCACAACTGTGCATTAAAGCCAAACCACCCTGCCAATGCAGAGACACCTGGCACCTGTGTACTGGTATGCAGAGGCTGTGACAATGGCTGCTACAGTATTAAACTGATGAAGACAGGAAGCCTACCTGGATGCTCCTCTGCTGTGGATGCTGTGGCACTCACCTCCATGATGTATAGGGTGATGGATGCTTGGGAGCTGGTGGTTGTTCCCAGGTTTGCCAATAATTCCTCTGTGACTGAGAGTGGTTGTTCTGCTGCAGGTCCTCTAGTGGTAGCAGCATGGTCCCTGGCCACAGAGGCAGCCCTTTGCCATGCAGCATTGACCATATCTATATATGTCCCAGTGTCGGACCTGCTCATAGGTTCTGTCCTGTAGACATACATTGTTCACTGCTGTGACGAGGTCAGCCCACAATGCTGTATGTAGGTCATGATTGTGACGAGTTCTGGACAGCAGAATGCTGTGATGCAGTCTGGCGCCATCCAGGATGACATTATTTTCAGCCTCTGAAAATGGTGGATTCCTCCTTCTATACATCCTTTCTAAAAGACAACAAGAGAAGGAACACATCTCAAGACCAGATACATTGATATCCACTATGTACAGGCCCTGCACATCCAAATTTCCCTGCACTATCCACTGCTACCTCCCACACCATACCCTGCAGTCTATCAACACACTATGTATGTCACTATCACCAACATAATAGCAATACTGGTCATGTCCCTGTGTGCCATGACAGAGTGTGCTGTGTGTCTTTACACCCATCAATGCCATTTACTGTGGTGTGTCCCCTGTGGGCAAAGTCTCACTACTATCTCATACGGCCACTGTCAGACACATAGGTGTTTGTCATTACATGCATGTGGGAACAGTCCAGCAACATCTCTGTGCCACAATGACAGACAGCAATGTAAACTTGCTGTAGTCTATCCTCCATGTAGGCATCATACCGCTCCAGTACACAGATGTTTGCCAAATGTGTATGTGCCCCTGATGTATGTGGTCTTTTTGCAGACATCTGTGGATATCTGGCAGGTGGTTGGCCAATAATTAATGGTTGTTCCCAGAATATGGTGAATCTGGCTGTCACACACCAGAACCCTCAGAAAACAGTTATGCCATAGTAATATCTGTCACTCTATTCATACTGTTACTTTGTATGACTAATATGTACAGCCTGTTGCTGAGATTTGGCCTGTGTCCCACAGTAATACTGGCTCTGACCTGAACTCCTGCTGTAGGGGGTTGACAGGTATGTTAGCCATAGCTCTCAAGCAATAACATATGAATGTCAACTAAACTGTGGACCTAGAATGAGTACATCAGGGACAATCATGGACAACTTTACAATGTCTGACCTATTCCTGTGTGACATTCTGAGACTGAGAGGTGCTGAATGACAGTACATCATGTGATATGACAGCTGTGTCCACCCTCACTTACTGGCAATATGTCTACCACATAATGCAGTAGAAGTCATACAGGAGCCAATTATTGTAGGAGGGTGTGAGAGGGCCACAGCTGTGATTTAAGTCACAGCAGGCACAGATGGGATGTATGCCTGTAGCTGTTGGACAGCAGAGTATCAACTATATGTCAGTCCCAAAGATGTACTACAGGCCTACTGTTGTAATCCCTATTCCCCATACCTCCATCTGCATCACCAACATGTCAATACCATAGATGTACTACAGGCCTACTGTTGTAATCCCTATTCCCCATCCCCCCATCCCTCCATCTGCATCACCAACATGTCAATACCATAGATGTACTACAGGCCTACTGTTGTAATCCCTATTCCCCATACCTCCATCCCTCTATCTGCATCACCAACATGTCAATACCATAGATGTACTACAGGCCTACTGTTGTAATCCCTATTCCCCATACCTCCATCCCTCCATCTGCATCACCAACATGTCAATAACATAGATGTACTACAGGCCTACTGTTGTAATCCCTATTCCCCATACCCCCATCCCTCCATCTGCATCACCAACATGTCAATACCATAGATGTACTACAGGCCTACTGTTGTAATCCCTATTCCCCATACCTCCATCTCTCCATCTGCATCACCAACATGTCAATACCATAGATGTACTACAGGCCTACTGTTGTAATCCCTATTCCCCATACCTCCATCCCTCCATCTGCATCACCAACATGTCAATACCATAGATGTACTACAGGCCTACTGTTGTAATCCCTATTCCCCATACCTCCATCCCTCCATCTGCATCACCAACATGTCAATACCATAGATGTACTACAGGCCTACTATTGTAATCCCTATTCCCCATACCTCCATCCTTCCATCTGCATCACCAACATGTCAATACCATAGATGTACTACAGGCCTACTGTTGTAATCCCTATTCTCCATACCTCCATCCCTCCATCTGCATCACCAACATATCATTCCCAGAGATGTACTACAGGCCTACTGTTGTAATCCCTATTCCCCTAACTGCATCCTCCCATCTGCGTCCCATTGTATGGGGGCATGTATTACATACCTGGTAGAGTAAAGTAATCCATTTCTGAAGAAATCCTGAAGAACAATGCTTGGTAAATCCCAGTCTGTCTTGGTATGACAAGTTACAGACCTGTTTCCCATAGGCAGTTGCCTGCCATTTGTAGGTAATGTTCAGTAACAGGTAATTTCCTATGCACCAATCTGTGGCTCAGACTTGCTAACTGCATCCAGAATAGGTGGGTTGCACTTTCATTAGCCAATGACATAGCACAACAGCACAATATTTAAGGCCTTCATGTTGACCTTAACCCCTTTCTTATTCTGTGAGATGACATTAGTGAGGTGTGGAGTCTACAACATCGTGCAGGGTACTAATACTGTCCAGTGCTGAGATTTATGAGGTATGTACACAGTTTTGCATGCTATATTTGACCATTGTCAACTGACTTTATGATTATCTGGCAGTTCATTGTTCAACATTGTGGGTTGAGGTCAGTAAGGGGGAAGAGACATATGAGTGTCAGACATCATAGCCATCAGAATATGCATTCTGCTGCTGTAGCTGCTGGTCTATCAGCTCTGTATGTTTGTAGGGGCAGACTGTGACACATGTCCCTGTGGCTCGATCTTTGCCCCCCACCCATTTATGTATGGGTGTTGTGTGGCTCCCTTGTTCTGGGGTGTTGTGAGCTATGGTAGGTCTGTAGCAGGTAGCGTAACATACAGCTGCATATATTGCAGGCTGCAGCTGCTGCTTTTTGCCTAGGAATCCTAGTGGGGAGTGTGAACATGCCGGAGGACAGCAAGCTGTATGTGTCAGTGAGGGGCAGTGTCAGCTCTGTCATCACAGCAGAGCCAGGGTGAGGGTACCCATAGCAGTCCAGTTGAGGCATATGCCTAGGGTACATCTGTTATGCAACAGTGCCAATCAGAGAGTAGTAGGCAACATATAGATAGGCTCTACGAATATGTGCAGTGTGTCCATACCTACAATTCTTTGACTTGCTAACATGTGTAGCAGTTAATTCAGTAGCAGCAACCTGTTTTGGTTAGCAATGCAAGACTCCATTATTTGCAGTATTGACAAGAATATCATTGAAGTGCAACACACTGGATTTGACCCCAGGACTGTGGGTGGCAAAATGTACTGCATGCATGGCATCTAACAGACTGAGCTACAGCATCACAGCTACAGCTACAGAGGGTGTATTTGTAAGATATATGTGCATGCATAGAGTCTGTGACACAGGAATTGCATCAACATGTGTTTTCTGATGGGTATGAGGTGTGACACTCAAATGTCAGTCATGCACTTCTAACCTCAGTCTTGAATGATGTGCCAGGACTTTAGCAGACAGGTATGATTTTGAGAAACTATGCCAAAACTAGGGAGCACACCTGTGGAAATTCTGTAACAGACTGTACAGTTGACAGCTATACCTGCTATCGCAGGCTTCATGTGCATCCATTAATATTTATCTGGCTGTGTACTGGTGCAGTGTCTGCATCACAGTCCCAAGTACACTGCCAATTACCCCATTATATGTACTTGTAGTGTGTCACTGTTAATCAGTATGTGTTGGTGGAAACACCTGCTGTAATTCAGAGCTGAGTGGCCTAGTGGGATAAAGCACTGTGTTGTAGTTGACAGGGGCCCAGCTTCAAGATGTGGCAGGGTAATAATTTTGCAGATGTGCCTAACACTGTCAAAAACACATAATATGATTAAGGCAGTTTTAAACGGGTTTGCACAGTGAGCTGTGCCACTTAGCTCCACTTAAGCCAGCACTAATTATAAAAAGAAAAGAAAAAAGGGGTGATAGGAAAGTGGTGAAATGGGGGCAAGCAGGGGGGAAAAACATACTCAAAGGCAGGTAGGGATGTGCAGGACAGGTGTAGGAAAGGCCCATAGCTCTCCATTTCTTTCTACAGCAACAGCTGTGCAGGTTTCACTGAATTTGGAATTTGGAGCCTCACACCCCAGAGAGAGAGAGCTGGAGGGCAACATAACTGTATTGATTAATTTATGCAATAATTGTCTAATAATTCATTGAGTCCAGTGGATGTGGGTGCAAAATGGAGAGCTATGTATGGGGTGATATATATTTTCTTTTGGGATAGGTCCCCCATTTTTTAAGGTGAGAGTGGAATGTTGGGGAAGGGATATAGGTACATGTGGGGAGGTAAGTTGGGTAGGAGAGGTTGCATTTGCAGACAAACAAGACAGCATACAGGGGCAGTGTGTGACACATGAGGGGGTTAAACACCTTGGACAGGGAGGGTGTTGTGGAATCAGAGAGCCATGTGCCCCCAGACGGCAGCAGTGTGACTGAGCTCCCCACCCATAGGGTCATAGGTACTAGGCTATCAGCCCTAGGGCCTTTGTAAGCCTAGCCAACAAGGCTCCCCTGGCTTTTGCCACCCATGAATGCTATTTACCTGTGACCCTGTCTGGCAGGGCCACAAAGTGATTCCCGGGGTGAATTTCCTATTACCCATCCACTCATCAAGGTTTGTCTTGAAGATTGCCATTGAAGAACTCTGGTTGTCATAGATAGGTAGCCTGTTCCAAAGTATGGGAAGTCTCTGGGACAGGAATCTATCCCTCCAGCATGTTCTGTTAAGTGTGGTGATGAGGTTTAGGTCTCTAGACTGTGTGGCTCTGAGGGATTGGGATTTCCTTAGGTGTAGCATGTCCAACAGCTCAGGGTTTGACATAGCTTTGTATGTTAGGCAGAGATCACCTCAGAGTAGACAATATGCTATGGAGTAAAGCCGGAGTTTTTTGAGGTGGTCAGCGTAGGGTAACTGTTTGAGTTCCATAATCCTCTTTGTGAGGTATTTTTGTGACCTTTCCAGCTGCTGAAGATGCCTTGTAAGATACATTCCAAATGGGGCGTTGTACTCTATAATGGTTCTGATGAGAGCCGAGTAGAGGGGGACTATGACCTCTTTTTTCCTGGATGAGAATCCTTTCATGATGAGGTGTGCCATGTAGAAGGATTTCCTGATTACTGTGGCAATGTGATTATCAAAGGAGAGGCTACTGTCCCCTAGAGCCCTGAGGTCTCCTATCACACTTTTGGCATTAAGTGGGCTGCCACCTATGTGGTAGTCCATGGGTACAGAGTTTTTACCAAAGGGGATGACAATGCACTTTTTGGCATTGAGCTTGAGGCCATGGGTGTAACATCAGGCATCAGTCTCAGTGAGGCGCTTTTGCAGAATGTCCACGTCATTTGGGGACTCAACTATGGCACCCAATTTGCAGTCATCTGTGAACTTTGTCAGCCAGAGGACCTCTGTGTTGGCCTGTACTTCAGAGACGTAAATCCCAAACAGGAGGGGACCCAAGACTGAACCCTGTGGTACTCCACTTGTCACAGGTTTGGAGTCAGATTTGAAGTCCGCAATTTTTTGTGTGGGTTCTGTCAGTCAGCCAGTTGGTGACCCATCTTGTGATGTATGGATTTATACCTAGCTTGGGGAGTTTATCTATACCATTGGCAATCAACACTGCTCCTTTACTGCCCTGAAGGTGGCTGTGCTGGAACTTGGGTGCCAGGGCCATCTTACCCCTCCAGGTTGGCCAGTCTGCACTCTGTCCAGTGCAGGTGATTCTCATAACCACAATGCACTATCCTGCATGCCATCACTGGTAGCTGATCCTGGTTGACAACTCCCCCTCCATCTCCACTCCCAGGGGAGGATGAGCTCTGTCCCCTGAGGCAGTTCCACCTGTAAGTGGTGCAGTGCCAGCAGAGGGGGCATCACTGGTTTGGGTTCCAGACTTGCTGGGACCCAGTGCCATGGCTGGCTGAGGTAGGATAGGTGGATCACCAGGAACAGGTCTACCCATTCAAGCTGTGGTGTTCAGGTATTTCAATGTGTGTAGGTTACTAATGAAAATAACATTTTGTTAGTTATAACAGCACAGAACATTGCAAAAAAACAGTAACATAACATTGCATAGTATATGGAACACAACAATAAGTGAGACAACAGCCAGTATAGTAACAGCATGATAGTAACAGTTATGGCATAAGGCCAACAACATAGGTAATTCAACATGTTATGTTAGTATGCAACCATTGTATTACATAACAATAATAACACAAGGCCCAACATAACATTTAGAGAACAACATTTGTTAATAGTAAACCATAACTAATGCATAACTATAATAAATTATGATGAAGATAAGATGTGGGGGGAGAGACAAATACAATCCATTAGTACCAGTATAGGCTATATAGTCTGCAACAGTACTGCTATATACTCTACAGGTCTGTGCTTCCTTTTTGTATAACAGTCCCCTATAGCTACTGTAGCACATAAATACCTCTCAAGCTATCCACATGAGATAGTATGCTGTAACACCTACAGATACACAACTACAGAGGGCTATTACATGTCTGGTGCACCTATATGACTACCACGGTATACTATGGACTGATGTAGTGTGACTGCGCTATTGACATTATCATGTCAATGATAGATCTGTGATAGAAGGATTAGGCAACAGTGATTACAGTCCATGACAGCGTGACTCTTGCGAGACATGTATTGTGGATAGCACAGAGAGTAAACAACTATCATGCCATCCTTGGCAGGCACTGGGTTAGACTGTCAGCAAACATACACAGATGCACTAGGCACATAGCCATATCAAGATTACACATTTGATTTAATGCATTAACTTTTATTAGTATTATACTTGCTGCCTTTATTGCCTGAAGTCTTATCACATTCCTGAGCAATGCTGTTAACACTCTGTTACATCTGAACACACAAATTATTAACCCATACTAAGGCTTACTGCACCCATTTACCTATAATTCCTGGAGGGAGAACATCTGTTAACAATACATGACTGATTCAATAGTAATTCATAGTATTTCACACTGGATTCAAACCCTGGTCTGTGTGTGACAAAATGTACATCAGACCTAATATTTATCAAACTGAACTACTGAGCCACTGCTGCATATTGATTGACTGATATGTGCTCATCTGGTAACAAAATATGACCTGGTAATAGAAGTAGAGTGTTATACAAGACTGCAATGACACTTGAACAGACATGCATGAGATTCATGCATGACAGAGATACTAGGTAAACTGTACATTAATATATAGGATGCAGGTGTAGACAGTAAACCCCTAGTGGGTGGAAATATCTGTGATGTGTACAAATCATATTGGAGTGTTGAGTTGGCTACCTGGCCCATATACAGTTGCAGATGGTATATTTGGAGTCTACAGTTATTACAGCTTCATACTTGCCTGCAGCACCATACCTCAGAGCAGGAATACATGTAGCTGAATGCACTGCATAACACAAGACAATCCTGATATACACAATATACTTTGGGTATCCATGGTAGTGCTTCAGATCTTAGTACAGAACAAATATCATAATGCATATATCTTGTAGTACAGCTATAAATCTACAGCTTCATAGCTAACCTTGAGTCACTTAGTGGTATTCTTTGTGTTTTAGTTCAGTGCAGATGTAATATTCAATTTCATGAACAACCACCAAAAATACACACATATTGTACAACACAGCTTTATTAGGGGTGACTTCATGCAGTTATTGGTATATTGTGAAATCTTTATTGCAGAACAGTTCATATAATGCAGGTTTTGCAATACAGCTGTAATTCCGCAATTAATGCAGTAGAACCTTTATTTCCTTAACATTATCAGGTTTCATGCTTTCATCTTTATTGACCTATATGTGGCATTACTCACTTATTTCAGTATAGGTGTATGACTACATTCATTGCAGTACAATCAAAACTGTATATACCTAATGGCAGTTAATAATTTACTCTTTCTTGCTTATAAGACTATAGATTGCAAGATACATCTGTACTCACCACACTCGTGGTACAACCTGGCCAGGCACCCTGCATGGGGCACTAGGTTGCGAGCTCTCTCCTCTGCAGCTGTAGGGAGAGAAGCACACCATCATGCATGCCTGTCTATCACACATTCAGATTACATACTGCTAAAACAATGCTAACAGTACTTACAAACTTGTGGGGCATTCCCTTTTAGAGCATATTGGACCCAGGTGTCCAGAAATCCTCTATTCCATCTCTTCAGTTCGTCATAATGATGACTGACCTTATCACCTGTGCAGGGGATACCTGTTGTACTCATGAGATCACATGCCAGCTGGTCCCAAGCTTCTGACTTGTACTACAATTCCTGGTACAGGCCCTGCAGCAGCTGGGCAGCATGATATTTCACAAGGACTCCAACTATGACCCTGGACTCCAGAATGCCCCACCACTGTGCCAGAATGTGAGCACCCTCACCAACACCTGCCATAATTCCTGCCAAGTTCAAACTCCAACTGGTTCTGTTGTATTCCCACCTGTTGTACTTAAATAAACCTGTTTTCCCACCCTTTACTGCTATTGATTGGGCAATTTTTAAATATGTGGCGCATCAGTTAGCACTGCACAAACCCGCTGAGCTCAGCTGAGCAGTGCTTAAACTGGCAATACCCAGCAAGGCTTTGCAGTGTGCAAACCAGCTTAGCTGAGCAATGCTTAAACTGGCATTGCTTAGCAGTGCTCAGCACCACTTAGCAATGTGCAAACCAGCTAATCACTGCTAAAACATTCCTTGTTTAAGCAGTGCTTGGCAAGGCTAAGATGTGCTTAACAGAACTTAGCTGATCACAACAAAGCTGGATTTTAAATACTTCCCATAATGTGTATTTGCAAAATAACTGCTTAATAACCTGTCTGTGTTTTCGAGCCCTGCACCTACAGCACATACGGCTGTCACTCTAACCATTTGGCTATGTGGGTTTGTGGAATGCTGCTATAATTTTATATATACCTCTCCACCAAGTTTAAGCACTGGTGAGCACCACTGCATGCCATGCAAACCCACTCAGCTATGCTTAAACTTGACCTTTGCATTCATAACTAAATGTATCCAGTTTTTATTTTTAGATGTATGGGATGTTAAGATGTGTCCATTGTTGCACGCCATGCTGTGCTGCACAAACATAAAATAAATAAACAAATAAATAAAACTTTATTACATATGCATACATTGATTTACTGCATTTTGACAGTGTAGGGGGGTGTTACTCAGCTCCAGACACAGTAACATGCTCCCTACACTGATTCAATAACCGATTACACAGCTCTCCTTCAGTAATGCACCTTCATTAATATGCATGGCTCGCTACCGAGGAGGTACAGCATACACAGACATGGTACCTTCCGTGTAGGCTTTACACTATGCCTACACTGATTTTATTAAATCCCCAGAATAATTTTTATGCAGATTAACAAACTGGAAAAAATGACAGGGCTGAATCTGTATATTAACAGACATGTCACAACTATTGATAGTGCCAGGCTAATGAAATCCTAGGATGCTTTTTAAGGTACAAATGCATAGAAAAAGCATCCGGTATGCAAATCTCTATGTGTGATGAGACTGAATTATCAGGTCACCTGCATGAATGCAGTCCCACTCAGGAGGAGTTCCAATTTGCAGTCAGGCAAGCCTAATGTGAGTAGGCAGAAAAAACAGGGGCTGGAATCAGAGTGGAACAGGAAGAGGCATAGAGTAAGGATAGCTATCTCAGCATTAAAATCTCTAATATTTAATTTAAGCTCTATAAATTTAATGGAAATTCATATTCAGTTACTGCCTAATGGGTTGCCTTTAATCCTTTTCCCTAGGCTAACTCATTAAATGTGCTTTGAAAGCTTGGACCATACACTAGAAAATTAAATCTTGAATATGCTTTGAAAAATGTCCATTTTGTGGATTGTTTACCTGATGGACGTATTTAAAATGGAGTTATAATCCAGCATTCACACATGTCCTGTTTACATGTGTTGAGGTTTGTAACACAGAATTAGGAGTTTTATTGACTAGCAAACCTAGATTTAAAAACCATAATCTGACTTGGGAAAAAAAATATTTGTATGATTTAAATAATAAATAACATGAAAGAATAATGTTGTATAAAAGCTGACAATGGTAGAGAAATTATTATAACGGATATTTTTTTTTTCTTAAGAGAAAATCAATGTTTTATTGAACAACAAAGAAAATTGATTTACCTCTCATCTTGAATAGTTATATTAAAATGTATTAAACAATGTTAGATTTGTTGTATCAAGGTTTTATTAAAACTGATATGCATGAATATTTACAAGTTATTAGCCCTAGGATTAGTGACCATTTTGGGACTCCTAAAATTCAAAATCCTCATGTTCACCCAATTTGTTTCCAGCAATGGATCTAAGGCAAAATTCATGTCAGTTTATCTAGATAGCCTGCCTTTTGAGTAACTGGATTCAACAGTGTGTGGAAAGAGATTGACATGGAAGCCTTGTAAGCAAACATTCACCACGAGGGCCATCATAACATTGTCTTTGACTTCCACTATACCCATGCACTTGTGAATTTCCTCGTGTATACCTGTAGCACACTAACTATGTCTGTCTGTCTCTTACTGGCACACCTGTCAACCTCCTAGTGCAAGAACTCTGAACAAAACCAAATAAAATGGGAGGGAAAAGTCTCAAAATCAGGGACACATTTTAAATATTGTTCTTTTAAACTTAGAAAGTTACTAGAATAAAATAATTTGCATTATCACACATTTTCTTAAAGGATATGAAGCATGAATTCCAGATGTCTGTCATTATTTAGTGACTGCAGTCTTTAATGATTTGTCAGAAAAAATATATAAATTCTATGAAGGTTAGACTAAAAATGATGTGAAACTCTGGATATTCTACACATTCTGGACAGTTGAGATGCATGCTCAGAGGCAGTAGCATGTGCTTGAACTATATCACAGCAAATCTGCTGCTGTGCAGACATGACCTTGCAAGTTTTTAGAGTCAGTTCAGGTTGGTGGCTTTGCCTGGCACCTCTGGGTCCAGGCTGCACCATGAGTAATGAAACCTCAGACATTGTTGTGTCTTGTTACAGAGGTTCAGCATGACCATAAGAAAGAGGTAGTGAGTGGCGAGCTGATTCCTCCTTTCTGATAATGGTATTTTCCCATAGGTTCATAGGATGATACTAAGCTATTGGCCCAGAGGCCCTTATAAGCCTAGCCAAGAATTTCACCCATGTTCGCACAAAGCTAGCACCTGCTTTCCCTGTCCACAGGGACACAGGTAGGATCCCAGGGGTATATCTTCTGTTTCCCATCCAGTCATCCACATCTAGAGAGGTACTCTGCTTGACATGGAGAGGGAGTCTATTCCACAGATGGGGGAGTTGTTGAGACAAAAACCTATCCTACCAACAAGTTCTATTAATGTCACAGACCAGGTTGAGGCCTTGCATGTGGGCTGCATGAGTGGAGTTTGACTTATGGATATGCAGCAACTCCATCAAGGCTGAGTCTGAGATGGCCTTGTATGACAGACACAGGTCACCTCTGAAGAGTCTGTATGTGACTGAGTAGAGGGACAAGTGTTTTAGCCTATCTGTATAGGATAAATGTTTGAGATCCTGGATTTTCCTGGTCAGGAACTTCTGTGGTCTCTCCAGCTGCTGCATGTGCTTGGCAAGGTACATGCTGAAGTGGGCATTATACTTGATAATGAGTCTGATAAGGGAGGAGTACAGGGATGTTATGACCGCCTTGTTCCTGGATTAAATACCCTTACTTATGAGGTGGGCCATGTAGAAAGCCTTCCATACAATAGAGGTAACATGGTGGTCAAAAGTCAGATTACTATCAACCTGGGTGTCCAAGTCCCTTACTACTGATTGCGTGCTTCATACATTGTTATTAATATGATACTTAGCAGGGATGCCATTTTCCCCAAAGGGGATAATGATGCATTTTGTGGCATTCAGTCTGAGGCCATGCTTCTGGAGCCAGTCATTAGTTTGGGTAAGGCCCTCTTGGAGGATGTTGACATCACTAGCGGAATTTATGACAGTGCTCAGCTTGTATTCATCTGCAAACTTGGTCAACTACAGACCACTGGTTTTGGCTTGCACCTCAGAAATGTATATCCCAAATAGTAGAGGCCCCAGGACCGATCCTTAGGGTACAACACTTGTTATGGGTCTACTACTAGAGGTGGCTTTCCCTATTTGACTGAGTGGGTTCTATCAGTGAGCCAGTTAGCTACCCATCTGGTAACATATGGGTTGATACCTAGCTGGGAGAGTTTATCTATTATGCCTAAGTGGAGAATAGTGTTGAAGGCATTGCCTAGGTCAAGGTAGGTAGTGTGTACTGTCTTCCCCTCATCCGTGGCTTTGGTGACTGTTTCAAAGAAGGCAACCAAGTTTAACACACATGATCTCCCTTTGACAAAACCAAACTGTGTGGGATCAAGCATTTGGAGGTTGCCAATGTCCTTGTTTATAAGGTCCATGATAATGCATTCTATGGCCTTGCAGATCAAGCTAGTTCAGGCTGATGGGCCTACAATTGCCTGGGTCAGTGGATGCTCCAACTTTATGCAGAGAGATGACAGTGACTGTTCTCCATTCTGCTGGGATGAAGTTGGTGCTCAGGCTTTGGTTGAATAGGGTGCCTAGTGGGGCTGAGAGCGCTTGCTTGAGTTCATGTAGGACACAGCCAGGGATGTTGCCGGGTCCTATGAAGACTGTATATTTTGCCTTTGAGAGGGCATTAATGACCTGCTTCCTGGTGATGAGGGGAGGGAGCAGGTGCTGTGGATGTCCTGGTTTACTGATGGGGGACAGGGGGATGAAGTTTTCACTGAACTTGTCTGCCAGCAGGTTTGCTATATCTATGGTATTTGTGTATGTGGTATTCTTGACCACCAATTCAGAGCAGATTTAGGAGTTACCTTTGAGACTGCGGACATATGCAAATAAGGCCTTGTGATTGTCCTTAGTGGATGGGGCCAATTTGGACTCGAAGTTAGCCTCTGAGGATTTCACCAGTGACCTTATTTGCTTGTTCAGACAAAGAAGAGATTGCTTCCAACCTGGCACCTGCTCCTTCTTGGTCCTGGACAGCATTTTTTTCCTTTTATTATATAGTCTGTTTATTGCTGCTGTCCACCAGATAGGTTTACTCTTCCTTAAGAAAGATGATTTGATCCTGTCAGGTATTGCTGAGTCCATGCAGCTATATAGGTGCTCTTATAGTTTTTTGGTGTAGGCTTGGACATTAGTGCTTGTTCCATGTGAAGGGTTGGTGGCTGTGAAGCTGCTTATACCTGCTCTCAGGAGGTTGTAGTCAGCTTAAAAAATGTGTTTGTGTTTGACCCCTGCAGGGGGGGACAACAGGGGAGATGGTGACTTCAAAAGTGATTGCTTTATGGTCAGATCTTACAAAGGAGGATGACACTGTAGGGGTACTACAGTGACTACTCATGTTGGTTAGTACCAAGCTCAGGATATTTTCACCTCTTGTGGGGATGTTGACCAGCTGATTCAATGCATTGGTATTGATGAAGTTGAGGAATCTCTGGGTATTTGTGTTTGAGCTAGAATAGGTCTTCCACTCTATGGTTGCGCAGTTAAAGTCACCCAGGATAAGGGTAGAGGGTTGAATCTTGGTGGATTCAAGTAAGTCCAGATAGGTGGAGTGGGCCTCCTGAGTCATGGTTTGGGATCTGTAGCTAGCTATGATTTGAATAGGTGTTTTTTCAACAGTTAACTCCACCTGGAGTATTTCCTGTGTGTCATACTGTTTGACCAGCATGGAGGTGTGTATGTCTTTGATAAATATTGAAACTCCACCTCCTTTGGCTTTGTAGCCCTCCATTTGGGGTCTGAAAGTATGGTAGGAAAAGTAACCTGGTAAGGCTGGGGTGCTCTCTGTAGCTTTGAACCAGGTTTCAGTGACTACACAAAGCAGCATCTTTCAGGGTGATGAATGCTTGCAATGAGTGCTTTTTCATGTTAAGACTCCCAGCATTTAGCAGCATGACTTTTAAATTTTGTTAAGAAGAATTTTTCACATTGTTAATTTTGTCCTCATGACTTTGCCTAAAAAAGGCACTATGGGGGAGGCTAGAGCCTTTGCCAGAAGCCTAAAGCCCAGGGGAGACAGATGAAGGCCATCTGTGGCAAAGTTCGTGGTATGACAGTCATGTCCTCCCAGGCTTTCAGGTACTGGATTCCCCTGGAATGACACCAGAAACTAAGCAAATTGTTAAAGTCAATCATTTTCTGTTTGTATTGAGGCAACATTCTGGGTGACGTTAGGATGCTGCTTAAAGCTAGCAAAATACCTGGCTGGGACACATATTCAGTGAGCTCAATCATGTCTCTCTTCATATAGTCCAGAGAGGTACATCTCAAGTTATTCACACCAACATGGACTATGACAGATTCATAACAGTGCCTGTTGTTAAGAGACTTGAGTGCGTGAGTGATAAGGCAGATTCTAGCACCTGACAAGCTACTTACAGTGACTTTCCTCTTGTCTAGCCTGATGAGGGGCACATCTCTGTGTCTCATGATAGAGTCTCCTATGACTAGTATGTTGGGTTTGTGGCTGAGCCTTAGAGGGTGTGAGACATAGGCATGTGTACTATGTGTGGTGCTTGGTGTGGTGGGTTGTGATGTGCATGTGTGCTTTTGTTTCTGAGGTCTCTTTTGTTTAGGTATGTTTTTGCTGAGAACCTCCACATATGTAAGAATGTCCTGTACAGGTGTGGGTGGTGTTAGAGGTGTGGTGTTTGTGGTGTATGTGCAGACAACCTTCTCAGTGCCATATGTACTGGCTTGTGATTGAGACAGCAAGGATTCTAGGTTCTTAATGTAATTGCATCTCTCAAATATTCTGTTCCTATGGTGTAGAAGAAGAGGGTTGTCCATGTACATGAGGCAGCTGCTACACTGTCTCAGGATGCCCATATCAACCAGACTAGCAGGAGAAACCACAAGAAATTGTCCATCCATGGTTGTCAGAATCTGTGAAAGACAGGTAAAGGATGGTAGAGTCGGTACTATCAGAATAGAGTACCTCTGGGTGTGAATAGAGCTGGATAAAATCAACACAGTAGTTGCAAGGGAGGGCATCAGTTACACAGGACTGCTGGCAATGGAAAAAATGCAACTGAGATACATCGCAACCTCACAAAAATACACAGAAAACCACAGATAGAGCACTCACAAACATAAAATGCAACTCTCTGTGTGCAAAAGCAGTTTATAGTCAAGAAACTCAATAAAAATGCAATTATAGTAATGAAACATGATCTAGCAATGAAAATACAGTTAAAACAGTATTAAACAGAACAAAAATGCTGTGAAACAGTAAAAAAAGCTTTATAACAGTCCAAAATGTAGTAGATTAGTTGTATAGCACAACTATAAGCATTAAGAAGTGTAATTCAATGAAATAAATGTAAAAAAAAATGTATTCTGCTCTCGGAGCCTCGGCAAATTTCTGCTATGTCACAGTGATGAATCACTACTCCTCAGCCTGGTAAAAACAAGCCATGAAGTATGAAACAACCACACTGATAGTCCTTAAACACAAAAAAAAAAAATCCGAAGGCAACGTATCAAATAGATATCCAGGAACAAACCATCATGTAAAATAAAACAGCAAGTTTATTCCAAAATATTATAAAATAATCTCTGCAAAATAAACTGGTAAGCGCTTTCGTTTAAGTAAATGTTAAACTTCCTCAGACATTGATTTAAAATGTTACACGTCTTAAATACTTCTCTATAATGATGTAATTTCCTTTCATTAATTAATTAATTAAATACTACATTTAAAGAGACATTTTCAAACCTTTTTAAAGATGGCATTTCAAGGGACATTTAAAAAGAACATTAAAAAAGACACTGCCCTATTCATGCATAGATACTATTAAAAATACATATTAATATGGATATATAAAAAAGTATTTTGTATGAAAAATATATATAAAAAAATCTAAAAAAAATGTATATTACAAAAATGCTTATATATAACTAATATCATATTCAATTAATTCCACAGATTTTATTCCTTTTTAACACTGTTGGTAATTGTCGATGTCACTGAAAGCTTTTTGGATTGCTTGTAGGAGTGCTGGTATGGCGGGAGCTGAACAAATAAGGGTGGAGTCATCTGAGTATTGAACAATTGTTGCAGGTTGAGTAGCTGAGGAGAGTTTATTGGTGAAAATAGTGAAAAGCAGTGGGCCAAGTATGGATCCCTGAGGTACAGCGACAGAGACAGGTAAAAGGGAAGAGAGTTTGCTGTGCCACTTCACTGCCTGTTGGCTAAGAAACCAGGAGAGGGCAGGTTGGTAAAGGTTTAATGTGTGTAACTCATTCAGTAGTTTCTGATGGGAAACTGTGCCAAAAAGCTTTTGACGTGTCACAAAAGACAGAGGAGACATGGAGGCCAGTATTCCTAAGATGGTTAATTGTATTAGTAAAGCTGACCAGAGCAGTAGTGGTGCTATGCTTTGGCCTAAAACCATGTTGGGATGCAAATAAGAGGTTGTTGTTCAGTAGACAGGTAAGTAGTTAAGGATGGATACATTTTTTAAGAATCTTGGCAATGGGGGGAATGGCTATTGGTGTATAGTTACTGAATTCAATGGATGTGCTGGCTATGTGTAGCAGTATTATATGAGATATTTCCAGAGTTTGGGGCTATATTGTTCAGTAATGGACCGGTTAATTAGAATAGAGATAGGGAAGAAATGATCTGATACAATTTTAAGAAGCGCATTGGAAAGCTGGTCTGCACTGAGGGATGAGGGCTTTACTCTGGTAAGTAGTTTCTTTATGGTGCCAGTTTGTATACGTTTACTTGAGAATAATTTGAGGATATCTGTTGTCTGTGTAGGTAAGGACAGAGGGGTAAGGTTTTACAAGGGATAGGAAAGAACTGACAAAGTGAGAGTTAAATTGGGAGGCAATACTATCAGTGGTGTTGGTCATGTTTGGAGTTGAGGTTGTGATCTGACCCAGTTTTAGCAAATAATTGATGGCATACCAGAATTTCTGGGGGTTATTTTGGTGATTTTGTGGCATTGTTGTGTAGTAGAATTTTTGTCATGTTCAATTTTTTGTCTAAGTCATGCATTTGTTGATAGTTGAGAAGAGATGTTTTGTTTTTGGTCTCATGTTACTGGTACCAGGCTCTCTCTCTTAGTTTAAGTAGCTTCTTGGTCTCTTTAGTGAGCCATGGTGTATGTTTGGATTTATATGGGTTTTTCTCAGGGGGGCTAGGTTATTTAGAATATTGATGAATTTATTATTAAAATATTGAACAACTGAGTCAAGGTAGAGGTGTTTTGGGGGACTAGTCACATTTTTGCTGAAGGGTTTTAAAGACTTCAGGTGAGAAGGGTTTTTTTTGTATGTATTTGTAGCATATGTATTTGCAGACTATGATTTTAGGAGGAAAAATACATTGTCTAATCAGGTAGGTGGATCAGTGATCGCATAGGTTGTCAGGGAAACAACCTAATTGATAGCAGAGGGAAGGTTTATTTGTAATAGTCCAATCCAGCATCGATTGCTTTTTACTGTAGTTGTTGACTCTGGTAGGAGATTGCATCATTTGACAGAAACTGTGAAGGTTAATGAAGCTGAGTGGATTGTCGGAGTTGCAGGTTGACCAATCTAGGTTAAACTCCCTCATTATTATAGTTTCCAAACTGAATGGTTGAAGCACACCAGCAAAGGAGGTCTTCAATAGAGGCTGGGTTGTTGCCAGGGGTATGTAAACTGCTATGAAAATTATGTGGTTGTTGGAGTTACTTAAGAGGCAGGAGATTAAAATGTCAGAATTCATAGGGTTTGGGTAGTTACTTTCTAATCATTCCAGTTTGAGATTATCTTTGTAAATTATGGCTATGCCACCAGCCCGCTTATGAGTCCTGTCAAGCCTATGGGTGTTATACCCAGGGGTTAGCATCTCAGTATCTTGTATGAGTGGTTGAAGCCAGGATTCTGTTAGTAAAGCTATATCTGTAGAATACTGGATGAAAATTCAGACGTTTTGTTAAGTATGCTTCTTAGATTCATGTTCATGATAAGAAGAGCTGTGTGGCTGTGAGGGAAATGAGTGATGTTGGAGGAAGATGGGATGTTAGAAGAGTGGGGCATTTGCTGTATGCTTATAGGGCCTGGATTGGGGTACTTGCCTCCACTTTGTTTAATATGAGCTGCACTGACTAGAAATAGGTGGGTAAGATTGATAGTTTAGTGCATTTGCGCAATAAGCTTATACATATTTGAATGACAAGAGTTCAGTGTTAGAGTAGTATAGGAGTGGTGAGATAATATAGTCAGTTACTGGGGTATGGGGGTGGGTTGCAAGTGGGTGGATGAGAGAGTGGATGATAGATACATGTTGATTTTGACTGGATATGTACAGGTATGTTGCAATGAGCAAGGTAAATAATATAGTATGTTGGAGTAACATTGTGTATATATTTGAATGTTGGGTACTGAACTAAGGATGATGTGGACTGATGAGTTAATGGACAGAATGGGTTAGGGTTTACTATTTATTTATTTATTTATTTTATTTATTTTACATTTGTTGACCGGGCTAGTCTAGCTGGATACATGTCCATTTTCAGTAGAGGCCCGGGGAGAAAAGCTCCAAGAGATACATAAGAAATTCAAATGCAGAGCAAATACAGATCAAATTTTTTTTTTTTTTTTATTGCGATATATTCAATGGTCTAATATGTTACATATAATAAAGTTTGTCGGTGATATAACGGTATTTTACTGATCTAGGAAAATGTAAAGAGTATCAGAGTAACTAAAGCCTTTAAAAAATAAAAATAAAAAAGTTAGTCGGGGTGAGTAAAAAAAGTTAGTCGGGGTGAATGCAGCTGCATAGCCAGTGTGTCTTTAGAAATATCATAAGTTTCTTTTTAAAGAGTGGGAGAGAAGTTAGAGTTGTTAGTTCGGTGGGTAGTAAATTCCATAGCTTTCCTACAGCGGTAGAGTAGAGGGAGTCACCTGATGAGTTGTTGGATCTTGAAATGTTTATTAGTAGTTTGTTTGAGGAGCGTAGGTTCTTGAGGTTTTTGTAGGGTTCGATGATAGTGGAGAGTACTGGAGTATTAGTAGGTTGATGCAGGGTCTTATGGACAATTGCAAGCTGGAGATATTGAAGAAGGTTAGCAAATTCTAGCCAGTCTAGTTGTTTTAGGTTAAGACAGTGATGAGTTCAGAAGGGAGAACCTGTAGCAAATCTGGCTATATTATTATAGGATGTAGCCAGTTTGTTGATGTTATTTTTTGAAAGATTGGTATATACAGGTGAGGCATAGAGTAGAGTTGAGATTAAGTGGGTCCTGGCTATGGTGGTCCTAGCTACTGGTGTAAGGAAAGACTTGATTCTGTAAAGGGATCCCAGTTTTTTGTTCACTGATTTTATTGTGTTGTTAATATGACTATCAAAGTTAAGGTTGTTGTCTATTGTTATTCCTAATAGCTTAGTGGTTGTGTCAGGAGAGATAACACTACCATCATTAGATGAGAGTGTGAAATGAATAGGGGTGGAGTTAGGGGTTGGTGGAAAGAGTAACAGTTTAGTTTTTTTAGGGTTGAGGAGGAGGCAGCGGTTAGAGAACCATAGTTCTATGGTGTTGAAAGCTTCTTGGGTATGAGATTTAAGTTCAAGTTGAGAGGTGGCTGTGCAGATAATAGTGGAATCATCTGCATATTGAATGCAAGTAGTGTGAGGGAGTGCAGAGTGAAGGTCATTAATATAAATAGAAAATAGGAGTGAGCCTAAAATGGAGCCCTGTGGAACACCAAGAGAAATAGGAATGTTATTTGAGAGATTATTTTGCCATAGTACAGCCTGTTGCCGGTTTTCAAGGTAGGATCTGAACCAATTTATAGCTAGTGTGCTGAGTGAGAGGGATTTCAGTATGTGTAGTAGGAGTTGGTGATTAACCATATCAAAGGCTTTAGATAAATCAATGAATACTGCAGAGGAAATAATATTATTATTACGGCTTTTATTTATGCTGTCTGTGAAGGATAGAAGGGCAGTGGTGGTACTATGGTAAGGTCAGAATCCATGTTGGCAGTTGGCAAGTAGGTTGTTATGGAGAAGGTGGTGTAGTTGCTTATGGATACATTTTTCCATAATTTGTGCAAGGGGGGATAGCAGAGCTATAGGACAAAAGTTAGAATATTCATTGGAGTGGCCCCCTTTATGTAGTGGGATGATATGAGAAATTTTCCAGATGGATGGGATGATTCCTTCACATATGGTTCTGTTGATCAGAATGGAAATGGGGTAGGCAATGGCTTTGGCTCCTTTTTGTAGGAACTCTGCTGGGAGTTTGTCTGCTGAGGGGGTAGTAGGTTTTAGTTTTTGGAGAAGAGAGCAGATGAAGGAAGTAGGTACAGGTTGTATATGAAATGGTGGGGGTGGGATAGTGTTAGAGGTGGGCAAATTTGAGGTGTCAGGAGATAGATGGCTAGCAAGATTTTGGATGGCATTTGTGAAGAAAGAATTAAAATCATTTGTGGTTTGGGAGGGACTGTCTGGGTTGGAGCCAGTTGGGTTGGGAGTGAATGTTTGACCCGGGTGTAGGAGTTTGTTAATACTAGCCCAAAATGTTTGTGGTTCCTTGTGGTAGGAGTGCTGTAGGTAAAAGTTCTTCTTTTCTAATAGGATGGCTTTTTTAGTAATATTTCTATGTTGTCTAAAGATTTGCTGATCTAAAGGGTTTTTAGTAGTACGCCATTTTGCCCAGGATTTGTTTCTGAGACAGATGTTTTGTCTAGTATTATTAGTAAGCCAAGGGGCTGGCTTAGTCTGATTTCTTACTGAGCACGATGGGACATGGTGGGCAAGTATATCTAGGAATGTAGAATTGAAATATTCTACTGCTTCAGTGATTGGGAGATCTTTTAATGGTGACCAATTACATTGTTTAAGTTCATTTTGGAAAAGTTCTGGGTTAAATTGCTTTTTAGTGCGTACTGTTCTAAATGAAGATGGGAAAGTTAGGTTGGTTTTATTTCTGATCATATAAGTTAGTAAGTGGTCACTTAGGTCTTCTGGGAGGGTTCCTGCTATGTATACTTGTTTGGGGTTATTAGTTAGTATCCAGTCCAAGGTACTTTTTTTGTTATTTGGTTTATTAGTTCTGGTGGGGGAAATAATAGTATGTGAGAAGCCATAAAGGTTAATATGTGTAGTTGGGTATATAGTATTGCAGTTGTTCCGGTCTATATTAAAGTCTCCTAGAACTATGGTTTCTTGTGGGGAATTTATTGAAAGCCAGTTGAGGATATTCTCGACAGTGCTGATATTGTTACCTGGTGGAAGGTATATACAGATAATGTTTATAGCCTTATGTGTATTGATTTGTAATTTAGTGAAGAGTATTTCAGCGTTGTTATCTGAAGGTGGGTTTAGGTTTACAGTGCTAACTTGTAGCTCTGCTTTATAAAGGATTGCTACCCCTCCTCCATTTTTGGCTGTACGGTCTAGTCTAATGATATTATACCCGGGCGGGGTAACTTCATTGTCCTTGATGGTAGGTTTTAGCCACATTTCAGATAGGCAAAGGAAGTTGTGTAATTTTATTACAGATGCTACGTGTATTGAGGTGGGATATATAGAGTGAGTTAGCTGGTTTAGTAGGTGTTGGTGTATTAGTTTTATGAGGGTTAATGTCTGGAGATTTAAGGTACTGGTTAGGGCCAGGATTGGGGTGAATGTCACCATCTATAAGGGAGTGGAGGAGTGTTATGTGTTTAGGGTTGAGAAGTTTACAATAATAGTCTAATAGTTTATCTGCATTTCGGTTGGTGTACTTAATGTGAGCTAGTCTATGAAATTTGGGAAGCAGGTAGTTGGGTTTGGATAGAAGGTTAAGATGATTGGGGTAGTTTGTTATTAGTGGTGTGGAAGTTTATTTAGAGGGTAGGAGAAAAGTGGAGTATAGTGGTTGCTCAAATGAGGTTATGATATAGACAGAGGTTAGAAGAGATAAGAGGGAGAGTAAGAGAAGTGGTAGTAATTGGTGTGGGGTAGTTGAAGTAGGCATTATAGAAGTTTGAGAAGAGGGAGAGAAAATTGGTTGTTGAAGTTTGTGAGCTGGTTGGGATAGTACTTTGCAGGTAGAGTATTATAATAAGGAGGGAGAAGAAGGGAGGTGATTGTGAGTTATATTAAGTTAAAGGAGGTTGGGGTGTTAATGTTATGAGTTGTGTGATTGGTGCTAAAGTTGTTGTGGGTGTGGCTAAGGAGGAATAAGTGTAGGAGCACTGGGGGCATGTGGGAATTGGGGGCAGGGTAGGGGAGCGGAGTGAGCCCGCAGGGCGAACCGAGTGGGAAGACCTAAGAGTAGATTGTCAAGGAAGACAATCAGTGAAGTATGGAGTTCAGTGGATTAATCTGAAGGTAAGAGAAAGTAGAGGAGTATAGAGAGGCTGACAGGGAAAAGAGGTAAAGTGTATGAGGAGTGGAGTGTGACTAGATATAGTTAAGGATGAAGGAGAGAGGGTCAGACAATATTTCAGAGGAAGAGATTAGAAAGTGAATTTGGGAGCCAGGGATAAGCAAGTGAGAAGAAACTAAAATACAGTTACTGATACAGAACGGCCACCTAGTGGTCAGTTACTTTAATTCGAAATCATAGGTCTCCTAAAGGGATGGCAATCCAGGAAGGAGAGGGAGATGGAACAAATTGCAGATATAGAGGGAATGGGTTAGAGGCACAATGTATGTATAATGTAAAATATGGGGGGGGGGTGGCTGGCTGCTGGGAAGCCTGACAGTGAGGCTTGCCTACTTAGCAGTATCTATAACAACTTATTAATATTATAGTTTATTAGAAGCTATAGTAAGACATACTTTCACTATCTTTAGCAAAGTAGGTTTCCAAGGAGCTGGTAGGTTAATTCCTTTTTAATAAAATGAATGTTTTCCTTAGGTGTCCAGCTGGGTGGATTCAGGTGAAATAGTACAAGGAGATACAGGACCTAAAGGCTGTTCATGAAGAGAGAGAGAAAAAAGGTAGTGAGGCTGTTCATGAAGAGAGAGAGAAAAAGGTAGTGAGGCTGTTCATGAAGAGAGAGAGAAAAAAGGTAGTGAGGCAATCAATATGTGAACCAGAAGGCAGAAATAGTTACAACAACACAATAGTAAGGTTTGTCTTAGCAGAAGATCCTTATGCTCTATTTATAAGGAGCATTTGCTTTCAGTATACATTAGGTACTACTAGTCATACTAGACCCATGCAAGACTCTGTTAGATAGTTAGGGTAACAGTTATCTACATATGCTTTATAAAACAAGTAATACACTAAAACATAGCTTATTACTGGATCTGTGAAAAAATACATAACAAATAAGCTAGTACAAATAGTAGTCAGGTTAGGATAAATAAATTAATAAATAATGAGAATTCAGCTAGTACAAATAGTAGTCAGGTTAGGATATGCAGTTCATACTGGAACCGTCTGTAAGAGAGATACTATTAAGGATAAGCCTATTCAAAATTAGCTAGATCAGTTACGATGTAGCGATGTCTTTAAATAACCTTAGCCTGGCCTTAGTATAGGTTAAGCATCAGGGATTATATATAGATTGCCGCTGTAGTATAGGATGTATAAATAGTTGTCAGGTAATGCTAAGGCTGCTATGACTGGATGATTGGATAGGGAGGTGTGTTTTTTGGTTAACTATAAATGTAAGGATAGTAGGGGTCAATGGGATTTGGGGGTAGGGTAGGGGAGTGGAGTAAGTCAGAGCATAGTGAGGATGAACGTAGTGGGCTGGAGCAGTTCTCAGAAAAACAGGAAAGCTACAAAAAACAATCAGAGAGGCAACACAAGGACAGTTACTGGTAAACTGTAATCATATCTGTATATGAGTGGGATAGTGACGTTAGCTGTGTGATACTATGAAAAGAGTAAAACAGAGTGGAAGGAAGGAGGGAGGAGTATAGATACAAAGCTTGTGGGATGGAAGTGAGCTGGTGGGGTGGAAGTAGCCAAATGATGTGGGGCAACTAGGAAAGAGGGCACTGGGAGTATAGGGATGGTTCAGTTATGTGCTTCAGCTATTTACTACTTTAAAAGAGGGTGCAGTTTTGCAGTTCTTTTACTTTATGTTGAGGAGGAGTTTTTTTTCAGCAGGCTAGGCAGAGGTATGTACCGCACTGTTGTTTAAGCTGAGTTAAGGCCTAGAATGGGAAGAATTAATGCATATTAGAAGAGGGAAAGCTAACATAGGAATTTGGAATAAAGGGTTTGAGTTGGAACTGGAGATAGCTGGCGGTGGGGTAAGAGAGAGGAGTTCAGGGAAGGAGAGCTTTGTTGTTATAGAGGAAAGCAGGAAAGGGAGCAGAGGTGACAGGTTGCAATAAAGTAAACACAAACAAGCTGAATGAGTTACATAAGAGTATACATTGCCATAAATGGTATTAAACACTAACCCAGAGATGTAGAAAGCTACCTTGCAAGCTGGAGGCTGTACTTTCAGGCTAGGACTATGCGAATACTCTGTACACTGATTATAACTACAACTGGCAAGTAACAGCAGCAGGGAACAGTGTTTAAACAATGTATGCAGTATGTTAAAGCACTGTACCACTTCCAGCTATGCAAACAATGCAGCAGCCAGCAGGTAACAGTGTTTAAACAATGTATGCAGTATGTTAAAGCACTGTACCACTTCCAGCTATGCAAACAATGCAGCAGCCAGCAGGTAACAGTGTTTAAACAATGTATGCAGTATGTTAAAGCAGTGTACCACTTCCAGCTATGCAAACAATGCAGCAGCCAGCAGGAATGGACAGCTGTAGGTCCAAGACTGAAAGCAGGATAACAACTGCAGATTAATATTTTAAGACAACATACAGAGACACATCAGACTGAATCTCTCAAGCATACTAGTGCAGCATATAAAGTCTTCTACATTTCTAATTTGTGGCAAGACAGTATTACAATGTCTACTAGATGTATCAGAGCAGTTAGAACCTGATAGGCTGCTATAAGGCATTCATGAGGACAGTTATCCCTAACAGTGAAGCTTTCACTCGTGTGCCTTGATCCCTGAGATTGTAGTATCACTTCCCTAGAAATAGTAAGTTTAGGAATTACTACTGAAACCCCACCCTTACTGATCTGAAGCAAACCCCCCCCCCTTACTGATCTGAAGCAAAACCCCGCCCTTACTGATCTGAAGCAAAACCCCGCCCTTACTGATCTGAAGCAAAACCCCGCCCTTACTGATCTGAAGCAAAACCCCGCCCTTACTGATCTGAAGCAAAACCCCGCCCTTACTGATCTGAAGCAGGTTAGTGAAAGTCTGTTAACCAATAGTACCTTATAAAGCAGTGCAGGAAGGTAATGATGCAGCTGACAGTTCTCAGGTTTCACCATCTGTGTGTTTATTGTCTTTTTTTTTTTTTTTTTTGCTAAACAACGTCTTGCCCTAGGAAAGAAGGAATGTTTGCACACTCCTGTTAAAATGCCAGGTTTTCGTGATATAAAAAAACGAGACCACAATAAGTCATTTCAAAACTTTTCCCACCTTTAATGTGACCTATAACCTGTACAATTCAATTGAAAAACAAACACAGGGGAAAAATATAAAAAATAAAAAACGTAGAATAAGCTGATTGCATAAGTGTGCAGACACTTAAATTAATACTTAGTTGAAGCATCTTTTGATTTAATTACAACATGCAGTCTTCTTGGGTAAACACACCTGCCATCAATTAAAGAGACTCTGATTAACCCCAAATAAAGTTCAGCTGTCCTAGTAGGATTTTCCTGACATTTCCTCAGTTGCCTGCTACAGCAAAAGCCATGGTTTGCACAGAGCTTACAAAGAATCAAAGGGATCTCATTGTTGATAGGTATCAGTCAGGAGAAAGGTACAAAACAATTTCCACAACATTGGATATACCATGAAACACAGTGAAGACAGTCATCAAAAAGTGGAGAAAATATGGGACAACAGTGACGTTGCAAAGAACTGGACATCCCTCCAAAATTGATGAAAAGACAAGACGAAAACTGGTCAGTGAGGCTGCCAAGAGACCTACAGCAACACTGAATGAGCTGCAGAAATTTCTGGCAAGTACTGGCTGTGTACTACATGTGTAAACAATCTCCCGTGTTTTCCATATATCTGGGCTATGGGATAGGGTCGCAAGACGGAAGCCTTTTCTTACACAGAAAAAACATTGAGGCCCAGCTAAAATTTGCAAAACAATACCTCAAGTCTAAATGTGTTTTGGTCTGATGAGTCCAAAGTTAAACATTTTGGCCAGAATTCCAAAAGGTAGGTTTGGCACAAAAACAACACTTCACATCACCAAAAGAACACCATCCCCATGGTGAAGCATGGTGGTGGCAGTATCATGCTTTTGGGTTGCTTTTCTTCAGCTGGAACTGGGGCTTTAATCAATGGGGTGGGAATTATAAACAGTTCAAAATACCAGTCACATTTGCCTCAAAACCTTCAGGTGTCTGCTAGAAAGCTGAGGATGAAGAGGAATTTAACCTTTCAACATGACAACGACCCAAGCATACATCCAAATCAACAAAAGAATGGCTTCACCAAAAGAAAATTAAAGTTTTGGAATGGCCCAGCCAGAGCCCAGACCAAAATCCAATAGAAACTCTGTGGGCTGACCTGAAGAAGGCTGTGCACAAGAGATGCCCTTGCAATCTGACAGATTTGCAAGGAAGAGTGGGTAAATATTGCCAAGTCAAGATGTGCCATGCTGATAGACACCTACCCCAGAAGACTGAATGCTGTAATTAAATAAAAAGGTGCTTCAACAAAGTATTAGTTTAAGGGTGTGCACACTTATGCAACCAGCTTATTGTACGGTTTTTATTTTTTATATATTTTCCCTAACAGGTTTGTTTGTTTTTCAATTGAATTGTACAGGTTACAGGTCACATTAAAGGTGGGAAAAGTTTTGAAATTACTTATTGTGGTCTCATTTTTTTATATCACAAAAACCTCACATTTTAACAGGGATGTGTAAACTTTATATATCCACTGTAGCTATATACTGTGGTGGTCATTGCAAAGTTTTATTTTTCCTACAAATGCACTTAATGGTAATGTATTCTGCAATAGTTATTAAGGAAGTACAATTTTGTTTATAGCTGTTTCCTATTGCTGATTTACCATGGTTAGAGTTTAGCACATCTGATCATGTTTACTGTTAACAATGGATATGAGATAGTTATAAATGAAATAAAAATGTAAAAAAAGCATAATATGTTTGTACAGCATTAGCATAGACTGTTCTACTACCTTCATTGAACATAATTTGCATGTTATTGATAATGGATTAGGAGTTTCCCAAACTCTTCATAACTTCATAACTGCAAACTGGGAGCCATTATTGAATCCCCAAGTGATGTGGATATTCTACAAAAGGGCCTTACAGAAACAGATGCATGGTGCCAGAGCCATGGGCTCAAGCTTAATGCCAAGAAATGCATAGTCATCCCCTTTGGAAAAAAACATGTACCCATGAACTACCACATAGGTGGCAGGACACTAAACATCGAAAGTGTGATGAGAGACTTAGGGACACAAGTGGGCAGTGCTCTCACTTTCGATAACCACATCACCACAACAGTCAGGAAATCCTTCTATGTGGTGCACCTCATCACTAAGGGCTTTTCACCCAGAAAAAAGGAAGTCATTGTCCCACTGTACTCATCCCTCATTAGACCCATTATAGAGTATAAGGCCCCATTTGGTATGTACCTCACATCTGCAACAGCTGGAAAGGCCACAGAAATACCTCACTAAAAGAATCACAGGCCTAAAGCAGATGCCATATGCTGACCGTCTAAAAAAACTCCAGCTATACTCTGTGGCATAGTGTCTACTCAGAGGTGATCTCTGCTTAACATACAAGGCCATGTCAAACCCTGAGCTGTTGGACATGCTCCACTTAAAGAAATCCCAATCTCTCAGAGCCACATGCTCCAGGGATCTAAACCTTATCATCACAATGAACAAAACATGCTGGAGGGATAGGTTCCAGACCCAGAGACTCCCCATACTCTGGAATAGACTGCCCATACATGTCAAGCAGAGCACTTCATTGGCCCTCTTCAAAAGGAACCTTGATGATTGGATGGGAGATAGGAAATGCACCCCGGGGATCATGTCAGTCACCCTTCTAGACAGGGGCCCAGAGAAGTGAATATTGTGGGGAAAAAATTTCCAGGGAATTATTATGGCTAGGCTTGCATAGGCCTTAGGGCCGATAGCCTAGTACCAACCTATGAACCTATGAACTTCTGCAAAGAATACTTCTGAGATCACCGTGTACTTTGGGCATGGGGGAACTACTGAACTACTTACTGGCAAAGAATTTTGCTGCTTTGGCGACTTTGCAATTCGTTCATTTCAACAAGGCTTAATGGTTGCAGGTAGGACAATCGCTAAAAGAAGTGGTAGCGTTATCACTAACGAGCATGCAAATGCTGCAAGCAATTATCACGACGTAGGTACGTAATTAATATAATCAGTTCACTGCTGATTGATAAAGTAACCATGTCCTTCAGCCAGACCCACACCTGAATGATTCTGGCCTTGCACATATGGACAAAGTGCAAAGTTGCCATAGCAGAGGACATCATGACCAATGTGTCTCAGAGGCCATCTTGACCAATGTGTCTCAGAGGACATCTTGACCAATGTGTCTCAGAGGCCATCTTGACCAATGTGTCTCAGAGGCCATCTTGACCAATGTGTCTCAGAGGACATCATGACCAATGTGTCTCAGAGGCCATCTTGACCAATGTGTCTCAGAGGACATCATGACCAATGTGTCTCAGAGGCCATCTTGACCAATGTGTCTCAGAGGACATCATGACCAATGTGTCTCAGAGGCCATCTTGACCAATGTGCCTCAGAGTTTTCTCTTTTCTGGAACAGGCTGCCCATCCATGTGAAACAGTGTTCTTCTCTAACCAAATCAAGTGTAACCTGGACCAGTGGATGGCTCCCTACTGAAATGCTAGAATTCCAATTGTCAACTGCCAGCATGTCCAAAACAAAAGACCAAAACTAGTGGAGAAGAGTGAATCTTGAGCATCATTCTCCTTTAAACTTCCTTTTTTTAAGAGGTAAGAGTCCTCCACAACCGATAACATAAATATACTATGAGATCGCCACACCTTGTAGAAAAGTAATATTCCAGGAAATGGCCATCTCAGGCTTAGTATATGTAAGACTATTTTTTTTCAGTCATTCTGTCTCCATGCTTTGGGACTCACTCTAGCAGGTCCCAGTATTTCAAATGGTTGCCCCAGTGAATGGGGAATCGGATATTCATTCCTGGCTTGGCACACATGTCCCTAATGGACAGAGGTAGCTCATAAATGCTTGACCAACTAAGCCCTGGCCTACATATACTCCACAGAATAATCTTAAGGTTTGAAATGGCTTAAAAAGACCCCTAAGGTTGATAGCCTAGTATACACCTATGAACCTATAAGTAGATCAATAGCTCCCTCCTCCCCAAGGTATGTGGTACTCCTGAATGTATCTGCAACAATCTATTTTATCTGCAATGCATTCCTTACTTCCATGGTGGTGCAGCAGTAGCATTGTCGCCTAACAGCAAGAGGTTCTCCCATTCGATTCTTGGCTCTAGCACCTTCTGTGTGGAGTCTGCATGTCCCCCCCACGGTCGAGTGGTGTTTGAAAGACATGCGTGAATGGGCGTGCCTTCGTTGAAAGTTGGGTGTCGGGCTAGCACCTCAGCACCATAAAAATCTACTGCCAATCATTAGCGGACCGAAGTTTCGCTGTGGCAACCTTTAACCAGGAAAAGCCGAAAGAAGAACAACAACAATACAACATCAGAAATACAGTTTCTTTCATTTGCTATGTAGTTGGAAGTCAGGAAAGAAAAATAATAAAACTGTACTATTTGCTATGGTCGGTTTAGTTATAGGGTTACATACTGGACTTTCTCAATCAGGAAATGAGAGGCAAATTTTTGGGGGGTAAGCCTCATCTCATTTACATTGTAGTGATCACTATACTAAGAGATATGTGGGAAAATATGAATAAATACATCATCTGTAGCTATCAGTTTTCAGTAAACAGACAGTCAGGGAATTTGTGTTCATTCACATTTATCATTTTTCCTTCTTTACAAGCATGTGATCATATAGAAAATAGCTACCATCTCTTTTTAAAGATGGTAGGAGGGCCTGTTCCCCAGACCCAGTAATCACTGCTTCTGCATGACAAGAAAATAGTAGCAATAAAATAATTATTCAAAATATGCATATTAGTTTTGCTCTGATGCATAGGGCACTACAACAGTTACAAATAAATCAAAATTAGAAGTGCCAAAATATTAGGAAATCCACCTAGATGTATACCATTATATTGCTTTGACAAATATCGATGATCCTGTATTGTATTATTTGCATTTAATAAGTAGTGTTGAAAATGTTAATGCTGTTATTTTATAATGCAAAGTGAAAAAATGATTTGAATTGCAATACTTGCGAGTCCTTTTTCTTGCCTCCTTTATTGTCGCCTTCTGCAGCTCTAAGTGATTCTGGTCACCTCAGCTGTAGTCAGCCCAGGTGAGGAAAGGTCACTACCCCTCCCTGCTCATCCCAGGCCTGCTTCACAAGGTGGAATGGTGGACCCTCATCTGAGTGCCCTAAGGCAGGGCTGCCTGGGACATCATCATCCTGAACAAAAGCACCTTGTAAAGGCTGCAGTGAGAAGATTCTGGAGAGGTGATGGGGCCCACTTTGTAGCCTCCTTCAGTGGATGCAAGACATGCTATCCTGATAAGTCTGACCACCAATCCACTATTGGCCTTGATCTCCAAATGATTGAAGTCTGCCCCACCCAGGAACATCAGGCCAGGGATCCATCTGAAGCACTCCAGACCAGGGGAAACATAGCATCGGTTACGTGTACCCCCTATGTGTTTGTCCATCTGTCTGTCTTCCCTATTCCTTTAAATGTGTTAACCCAACATAGTGTGTTACCATCCTACTACGTATGCCTTATGTTTTTATCAGCACACGTATTTCTTCCCTAATTCTCATTCTGTCCTGGCTACCCTTTCTCCTTCCCCACCATCCTGCATACAAATTTGAAAAAGAAGAAGTAGGGCCTAGCCACACCAAAAAAAAAAAAAAAAAAAAATCCTCTCCCAACTCCTCCAGCACAAGCCTCTTATGTCTCCCTGTTGTAATTTCATTGAGTGCTGTCTTCCATTTTTCCAAAATTTCTATTTTCTTCAATCTTTACTTATTAAACCCCAAGCACGGTATTCATAAAAGAACACATTCACTGTAAGCTAAAATCTGTAAAAGTTGCTATATGCTGTTAGCCAGCATGCAGTTTAACTCCTGAATTTCCTGCAATACTAGTACAACTAGACACTCACTGATGACTGCAGAAAACATGCAAAGGTGTCTGGGAACATATGAATACATGCACCACTTACAAATTTGTTACAGTTTCTCACATTCTTTTTAGCAGATTTTATACACATTCAACTCTACAAAGTTTACATTGGCATTTCTTTGCAGACTACTGAATTCATTTATTCCCTGTTGTCTGAGATAGTCCCACTAGGCTAGTGGCCTCTTTTCAGGGGAGACCTAAAGTGGTATTTACAGCGGAAATTAGGGATTTTGCCCCGCTATTTTCAGTAGATGCCACGGGATCTTTTGCATCTGCCAAAGCTCCCACCAACTCAAACAGATGGGACCTTGGTTTAACATTTCATCCAGAGGACGACACACTTAGTAGTCCAGCACCCCCTTATTCTGCACTGT
This sequence comes from Protopterus annectens, assembly GCF_019279795.1. Lineage (NCBI taxonomy): Eukaryota > Metazoa > Chordata > Ceratodontiformes > Protopteridae > Protopterus > Protopterus annectens. Next base: position 109,595,345 of record NC_056735.1, read on the forward strand.
AGTGTCAGCAGTTCATCTCTTTGGTGTAGAAATAGAACCACAGCCTTCTGTACCAAAGGCAAGTGGGCTACCTGTTGCACCTGTTTCACTATTTATCTTTACTGCATTGTCATATTCTCATAGCAGCATAAGTTGCATATTTACTTTACCACGTGATCAGACCACTTCCACGAATACCACCCAAAATGGTATGGATAACTATTTTCAGTTTATGGCACATGACTTTAATGAATTATGTACTTTTATCATGTGACATCTGTAGTGTGTATATTCTTGTAGTTTTAGTCTAATAAATAGTTCTGATGAAGTTCTAATTGTGAAAAAAAACTCTCTTTAAATGAATAATGTTCCATTGTTGGAGTAGACTTGTTTTTATCTACTCACGTAAGTATGTGTGTGTGTGTGTGTGTGTGTGTGTGTGTGTGTGTGTGTGTGTGTGTGTGTGTGTGTGTAGATATATATATATATATATATATATATATATATATATATATATATATATATATATATATACACAGATTCACTGTGAATCATCAAATGTTCAGAACATCAACGTTATGATCATCGAGACCAGAACATTGATGTTCAGAACATCGAAGATTCAAAATGAACCATAAAAACACCAAAAAAACTCACAAAAACTATGTTATGCAAGGGGGCTTCACCCCCTGCACCTCCCATGTGGGGGCTGTGCCCCCCACACCCCTCCTACTTTAATATTCCAACTCCGAGATCGCACTACAGTAGGGTAAGGGAAATCTCCCATTTACCGCTATATGTGATACTGCTAAATGGGAAATTTCCCATACCCTACCTGAAATGCCAACACTCAGATGGCACATACACACACACACACACACACACACACACACAACATGCAGGGCACCTTGCTGCCCTGCATACACACCCAAACTTCTACAATCTCACTTACCTGGCACTTCCACTTTAAACCTTCGATGTTCTGAACATTTATTTATTTTATTTTACATTTGTTGACCGGGCTAGTCTAGCTGGATTAATGTCCATTTTCAGTAGAGGCCCGGGGAGAAAAGCTCCACAGTAAGACATAATTTTACAAACATAGTTGTACAGAGGGTGTATTTAAAGACAGACTGTAGTACATAACATTTTCATAAAAGTCTAAAACTACTAGCAGCATCAACAGGAAAAAGTACATTAGATTCTTCTTTTAAACATCCATCCATCATTGTGGTATTGAGAATCCAAGATTAAAAGAGAAGTAAAGAAACAGTAAGAGAATATCGTGTTTATAGATAGCAGGAGAAAGGAAAAGGCATGGAACAAACAAGGATTAGTCAGGGTTAGAACAAGGGCAGAGACACTGGGAGTAAAGCCATGATTTTATATGCTTCTTGAAAGTAGGTAAAGAGGTAATAGACATAAGTTCACTTGGAAGTTTGTTCCAGATGGGTGCAGTACAGTTGGAGAACAGACTATCCCCAGCTTTGTTGTTGGATTTGTTGGAGGCAGCTAGTAGTTTGGTAGCAGAGCGTAGGAAGAGATGTTTTTATATGGGGTAATAAGGGAACAGAGTATAGTGGTATTAGAGGGCTGATGAAAGATTTTGTGGGTAATGGTCAGTTGCAGAAGTCGTATATGATTTTGTAGTTCTAGCCAGCCTAGCTGTTTGAGATTAGAGCAATGGTGGGTACGAAATGGGGCTCCTGTTGCAAATCTGGCTATGTTATGGTAAGCTGTTGCTAGTTTGTTGAGATTACTTTTAGTTAGGTTTGTATAGATTGGAGAGGCATAAAATAGGGTAGAGAATAGGTGGGTTTGTGCTAAAGTACTTCTGGTTGAGGGAGTGAGGAAGGGTTTAAGTCTGTAGAGAGATCCAAGTTTTCTATAGATTGATTTGATAGTTAAGTTAATATGGGAATCAAAGTTGAGGTTGTGGTCTATTGTGACACCAAGAGGTTTGGTTGTAGGATCAGGGGATATTATGGTGCCATTGTTAGAGGATATATTGAAGGAGAGAGAGGATGACTTATGTGATGGAGCGAATAGTAATAGTTTAGTCCTTTTTGGATTCAGTAAGAGGCAATATTATTGGAACCAGTTTTCGGCTGCTGTGAAAGCTTTTTGAGTGATATTTTGAAGGTCATTTATGGAAGAAGCTGAGCATATGAGTGTTGAATCATTGGCATATTGAATAAAGATTGATTGAGGAAGGGATTTATTTAGGTTGTTTATGAAAATAGAAAAGAGGAGAGGTCCAAGTATTGAGCCTTGTGGCACACCTATTCTGATAGGAAGAAGAGATGATAAGTGATTTTCCCATAGCACTGCTTGTTGTTTATTATTTAAGTAGGAATAGAACCACTGGATAGCCTGAGAGTCCAAAGCAAGAGATTTCAGGATGCTAAGTAAGAGAGTGTGGTTGACCATATCAAAGGCTTTAGAGAGGTCTAAGAATGGAGCAGAGGACAGTAAGTTGTTATTCCGATTTCTATTGATATGGTCAGTGAAAGACAAGAGCGCAGTAGTAGTACTGTGATAAGGTCTAAAACCATGTTGACTGTCTGCTAGGAGATTGTTTTGGAGGAGGTGATTAAGTAATTGCCTATGTATACATCTTTCCATGATTTTTGCTAAAGGGGAAAGTAAGGCTATGGGACGGAAGTTAGAGAGGTCATTTAAGTTACCACCCTTATGTAATGGGATGATATGAGAGACTTTCCAAAGGATTGGGATACAGCCTTCTGTTATGGTACGATTGATTAAAATAGATGGTTTGGCTGCAATCTGTAGGTATTCAGCTGGAATGAGGTCAGCTGAAGGGGAACAAGGTTTTAGCTTGGTAAGTAATTTATGAATGAGATCTGTTGAGACTGGTTGTAGTTTAAATGAGGGGGGATTATTGTTTAGGGAGTTAGGTGCTTGCGTGGATGTTGGGGATAGGGATGAAGCTAGGGAAGTAACAGTATCTTTGAAAAATGAGTTAAATATATCAGCAATTTGAATTGGGGAAGTCTGAGTGAGGTTTGAGGGTGTAGGTGTTTTGGAGTTACCTGGGTGCAGTAATTTGTTGATACCTCTCCAGAATTTTTGGGAGTTTTGATGTTTTGCGTATTGGACTTTTGAGTAGTAATTTCTTTTATCAGTGACTATCAGTTTCTTTGTTTCATTTCTAAGTTGTTTAAAGGTCTCATGGTCAGGTGGGTTTTTGGTAGCTCTCCATTTGTCTCATGTTCTATTTCTACGTAACATTTTTTGTTTGGTTTCTTTGGATAGCCAAGGAGCAGGCTTTGTTTTGGTTCTTGTTACTCTTGTAGGGGCATGGTGGTCAAGGATTTGAAGGAATTTATTGCTAAAGTATGAGACAGCTTCATCTAGAGGCAAATATTTCAGAGGAGGCCAGTTGCAAGCGTTTAGCTCTAATAGGAAGTTGTCTATGTTGAAGTTAGTTTTGTTCCTGTTAGTTCTGTGTTGAGTATTAGTGGGGATGGGGCTTTTTTGTCGGTTGATAAAAGTGATTTGATGGTCACTGATATTATCAGGTAGTGTACCTGTGATATAACACATAAGGTTAGTGTTAACTAGAATCCAGTCCAGGATACTCTGTTTGGAACTGGTTTTATTTATTTGGGTAGGGACGGTAATAGTCTGAGTAAAGCCATAGAGGTTGATGTGAGAGGTTGGAAATTGGGAAATACAACAGTTCCAATCAATATTAAAGTTACCTAATAGTATGGTTTCCTGAGAGAAAGAGGATGAGAGCCAGCTCAGTAGGTTTTCTAGGCTATTGATATTGTTACCTGGGGGGATATAACAGCAAATGATGTAAATGGATTTATTTTTATTAATTTCTAGTTTGGTGATTAAGATTTCACTGTTGTTGAATGAAGGTGGTTTAGACTCTACTAAGGTAACTAATAGTTCAGTTTTGTAGAGTATTGCTACTCCTCCGCCCTTTTTGATCTGACGATCAAGTCTAATGATGTTATAACCTGGTGGTACCATGTCATTGTTCTTGGTGTCTACTTTTAGCCAGGTTTTAGTTAGGCAAATGATATCAAAGGAGTAGAGGTCTAGGAGAGCATGTAGTTGGGTTATCTTATTATTTAGGCTCCGAATATTGAGATGAGCAATCTGGAAAGTATTGGTCTTGGTTGTAGGATTAATAAGATCAGTTGGGTTGTTAGTTGGCATAATGGGTTGGTCATGGTTTGGGCCAGGATTAGGGTGAATATTGCCATAAAGGCATAGTAGTTGTTGGTGAATAAAAACATCGGTGTTCTGGTCTCAATGATCAGAACGTCGATGTTCTGAACATTCGATGATTTAAAGTGGAACCATATATACACACAAACACACACAGATATATATATATAAACAAAAATGTAGAGCACAGCACCACAGCAAACCAGTAAATAACGCAGATGGCAAGAAACAATATAAAATAAAAACTTTTAATCGATGAACAACACCTTTGTTCATTGATTAAAAGTTTTTATTTTATATTGTTTCTTGCCATCTGCATTATTTACTGGTTTGCTGTGGTGCTGTGCTCTACATTTTTGTTCATTTTACCTGGTTAGTGGTTGAGCACAACTTTGCAGTCAGCAGGACTTGTGTTTTGTTTGATATATATATATATATATATATATACACACACACACACACACACACACACACACACACACACACACACACACACACACACACACACACAAGGGTCTACTTCAGTAGACCCATATACATATATATATATATATATATATATATATATATATATATATATATATATATATATATATATTAATAGGTTCATACTAGGTTATCTGCCCTGAGGCATTTATAAGCCTAGCCCGAGTGAGTTTGTCTTTCGCCACCCTTCGATTCGAGTTTACCGAACCCTTACTAAGGTTAGTTTACCGTGCCTCTGTCTAGTAGTGACACTGAAGTAATCCCCGGGGTAAACCTACGATCCCCCATCCACTCATCAAGATTCTTCTTGAAGAGAGTCAGTGAGGAGCACTGTCTAACATGGACTTGGATTCTATTCCAGAGCAAGGGAAGCCTCTGGGTTATGAATCTGTCCCTCCAATATGTTCTGTTTATTTCTGTGCTGAGGTTCAGATCCCTCAAGCGTGTAGCTCTAAGGGATTTGGATTTTCTGAGGTGGAGCAAGTTCATTAATTCTGGGTTGGACATAGCTTTATATGTCAGGCATAGGTCACCTCTAAGAAGGTGGTATGCAACTGAGTAGAGTTGGAGTTCTTTTAACTGAGTCGCGTATGGCATCTGTTTTTGTGAGGTACTTTTTGGGTCTTTCTAGTTGCTGCAGGTGTCGGTTAAGATACATCCCAAAAGGGGCATTGTATTCTATTATGGGCCTAATTAGGGATGCATAAAGGGGCACTATGACCTCCTTCAATCTAGATGTGAATTCTTTCATGATAAGGTGGGCTATGTAGAAAGTTTTTCTAACCACTTTGGCAATGTGGTTGTCAAAGGAGAGATTACTATCAACTTGGGTCCCCAGATCCCTAATTACTTCCTCCGTGCTTAGTGGGTTTCCACCTATGTGATAATTTGTGGGTACTTTGTTTTTGCCAAAGGGTATGACTATACACTTTTTGGCATTAAGCTTTAGAACGTGACTCTGGCACCAGTTATTCGTCTCTGTGAGACCTTTTTGAAGGATGCTCGTGTCAGCTGGAGAGTCAATTATGGCTCCCAGTTTGCAGTCATCTGCGAACTTGGTCAGCCACAGTCCTCCCATGCTGGCCTGCACCTCAAAGACGTATATACCGAACAAGAGAGGTTCCAGGACTGAGCACTGTGGTACACCACTTGTGACCGGTTTTGAGTCAGACATGGCTGCAGCAATTCTGACTCTGTGGGTTCTGTCTTTGAGCCAGTTTGCAACCCATCTTGTGACATAGGGGTTTATATTTAAGCTGGATAGCTTATCTATGATGCCCGAGTGGGGTATTGTGTCAAATACCTTCGCAAGGTCCAGATAGGCTGTGTGGACTACCTTCCCTTCATCTATGGCCTTGGTGACTGTTTCAAAGAAGTCGACCAGGTTCAAGAGGCAGGATGTGCCCTTGACAAAGCCAAATTGGGTTGGATCTAGTGTCTGTAGGTCCCCAATGTCATTGTTTATGAGTTCCATGACGATCCTTTCCATAGCCTTGCAGACTAGGTTGGTCAGGCTTATGGGGCGGTAGTTTCCAGGGTCCGTCGAGGCACCACCTTTGTGGAGAGGGACCACTGTTGCTGTACGCCATTCATTTGGTACATATCCTGTAGTAAGGCTGAGATTGTACAACATTTTTACATGAGGGTTTAGTTCTTCTTGGAGTTCATGTAGTACGCAACCCGGGACACCGTCTGGTCCCATTGAAGCAGTGTTTTTTGCTTTGGAGAGGGCGGCTTTCACCTAAGCATCTGGGATGCTAGGGGGGGCTACACTCTGTTGGGATAGATATTTGCTCTTTAGGGGGGGAGGGGGGGAGTTTGCACTAAATCTGTCTGCCAGGATGTTGGCAATGTTTATGCGTTCCGTGAATTTTTTGTCATTTAGAATTAACTCTGAGCATATCTGGGAGTTGCACCCCAGGTTCCTAACATAGCTTTAAAAAGCTTTGTGATTGTCCTTAGTGTCTTTTGCAATTTTTTTCTCAAAGCTTGCCTTGGAGGATTTTATGAGGGATTGTAATTTTTTGCTAGTACTGATCAGAGATACCTTCCCTTTTAGGGATTTTGCTCTGTCATGTAGTAGCTTCCTTCTTCTGTTGTACAGCTTGTTTATGGCTGGGGTCCACCTGACTGGATGCATGCCTTTAGATGATTGGGTCTTGGTTTTGTTAGGGATAGCATGATCCATGCATTCCTGGAGGTGTCCATAGAATGCGTTTACATAGGATTCAGCTGTTTGGGCCATAGTTTCCCCTGTCCCGGGGGCCTTGAAGGATTCCACCTCTGTTTTGAGAAGTGTGAAGTTCACTTTTGAGAAGTTTTTCACTGTGGTTTTCTGGGCTGGGGGTGGGGAGGGGTTTTGGATATCTAGTGAGATTAATTTATGGTCTGATCTTACCAATGAGGGGTTTACTTCTGGTATGGGGCACAGAGTCCCCATGTTGGTAATGATCAGGTTGAGTATGTTATCCCCTCTTGTGGGGGTGGTGACTAATTGTTCCATGGTGTTTGAGTTTATAAATTCCAGGAACCTTTGGGCTAGGGTGTTGGGGCTTGAGTAATGCTCCCAGTCTATGTTTGGGTAGTTGAAATCACCCAATATGATGGTGTTTGGAGAGATCTTCATTTTCTCCAATGTTTTCAGGAAAGCCGAGTGGGATTCCTGATTTTGAGAGGGTGGTCTGTAGCATGCTATAAACTGAAAAGCAGTTTTGCCCACTGTTAGTTGCACATGGATGGTCTCCGATGCTTCGTGCAATGCCACTAACCTGGAGGTGTGGGTATCCTTGATAAAAATGGATACTCCCCCTCCTTTTGTGGTTCAGTCCGAGTTTTGGGGCTGAAATGCATGGTATGAGGTATAATCTGGTAGTGCTGGTGTGCTCTCTGGAGCCTTGAACCAGGTTTCTGTCACTGCACATATGTTGATGTTCTCCATACTGAGGAGAGCTTCGAGTGCATGCATCTTGAGGTTACGACTTCTGGCGTTTAGCAGCATTACCCTTAGTTTTTTGTTCAATGTGTTGTTTATGGAGGTGGATTTGTCTTTTGAGCCTTGCCTAAAAAAGGCACTATGGGTGTGGCAAGAGCTTTGCCAATATCCGAAAGCCCAGGGTGACAGGTGCAAGCCTTCCCTAGTGAAGCAGCGTGGCTTGTCGAGCATGTCATCCCAGGCTGACAGACACTGGATCCCCTTTGAATGACACCAAAATTTTAGCTAATTGTTAAAATCGATCATTTTGTCTTTGTACTGCGGAATCATTCTAAGTGAGGGTAATATGCTACTAAAGGACAGGGTCATACTGGCCTGGGCTACATGATCAGAGAGCTCCTCTATGTCTCTTTTCATGTAGTCGAGGGAGGTACGTCTCAAGTCATTCACACCAGCATGTACTATGACTGAGTCATATTTGTACTTACTTTGGAGTGACCTGAGTGCTTGCGTTATGTGGTGGATCCTTGCACCCGACAGGCAGCTCACTATGACCTTCTCTTTGTTCAGCCTGATGAGCGGATCATCAGTGTGTCTGACTATAGAATCACCTATTACGAGTGTATTAGGTGTGTTGTTCAGCCTTAAGGGCTGTGACTGCTTGGCACACTGACTTTGTGAACTATGTGTTGCACATGATTTGTTTTGTGGTAGCATTTGCTTGGATATCTGCTTTGGAGTCTGCTGCTTAGGCAGATTTTTATTTAGAGCCTCCAAGCATGTTTTTGTGTGTTTATGTGTTTGGTTTGCTGATGTTGTAGGACTATGTGAGAATGGATTTGTGTTGTGTGAGGGTACCTTCTCCTCCTGACTGGTTACACCAGTTCTGAGTTGAGAGAGTTCAGCCTCCAGTTTGGCTATATAGTTGCATCTCTCACATATATTTGATCCTGTTTGGAGGAGGAGAGGGTTGTCCGTGTACATGAGGCAGTTGTAACATTGCCTCAAGATTCCCAGATTCACCAGCTGGACTGGAGGGGAAACCATTAACTGACCTTTGGACATGCTAGAGTAATATAGGGAACTCTTATTTCTGAATTAAAAAGGACCAATGGGGGACGAGATGACCGTAAAGAGTCTGTGAGGATGTAGTGCTTTTAGATTATTAGTGCTAAGATTGTAAAATTGCTTTTTGTGCAAGTGCTGGGCCTTAGATAGAGTATAGGGTATTCAATTTGTGAGAATAGAGCAGTTCTAAGGGAAAAAGTGAAGAGCAGACTTTGTGGAGCCGGGAATAGTTTAAACCCAATTAACCGCCGCTGCCCAATGCTGCGCTATGCGCACAATCGCACAAATCCACGCTTAGGCGGGTTTTTTATGCAGGGAACTTCAAAGAGCTAGAAATGGCCCAAAACGGCCAATTACTACATATTCTAGTGCTGAGGTCACTCCTTCAGGGGCAGATAGGCTGCTCAAGGCTCCCCACTCCCACTGGTGAGCAATGAAACTTCCTTTTGTCCAAGTAAGGAAATGGGAAACACAGGAACTATCCAAGAGTCCCGAATACAGCAAAGCCTGTATCGGGACTATTCTAGTCAAGGAAAGGCGGGAAACAAGGATTTTTTTTTTGTTTTTTTCTTTATTTTTCAGGAAAACAGCAGATAAATCACAATATACTTTATGCACAGGCTAGCACACTTGAGTGGGCAGCCTCGACAGTACAAATACAACAAACACATTTCTTAGCAAGTGCAGGTAATAAGAACACAGAAAACAAGCTTAGAACAGTTATAACAGCAGTGTAGCTCACTTTTCAGTGAAAAATGAAGGTCGCACAGGTAGAGACAGAAAAAATATACTTAAATCTGGATAGCAGTCACTTTTTTCGTTTCTCTGCTGCTAGCACCACTCTGCAGGACCACGAGGAGCTGTAGCTGAGTAGGATAAGTGAAAAAAAATGTGCTTAGGTGGGTTTTTTATGCAGGGAACTTCAAAGATCTAGAAATGGCCCAAAACGGCCAATTACTACATATTCTAGTGCTGAGGTCACTCCTTCATGGGCAGATAGGCTGCTCAAGGCTCCCCACTCCCACTGGTGAGCAATGAAACTTCCTTTTGTCCAAGTAAGGAAATGGGCAACACAGGAACTATCCAAGAGTCCCGAATACAGCAAAGCCTGTATAGGGACTATTCTAGTCAAGGAAAGGCGGGAAACAAGGATTTTTTTTTGTTTTTTCTTTTTTTTTTCAGGAAAACAGCAGATAAATCACAGTATACTTTATGCACAGGCTAGCACACTTGAGTGGGCAGCCTCGACAGTAAAAATACAACAAACAAACTTCTTAGCAAGTGCAGGTAAAAAGAACACAAAAAACAAGCTTAGAACAGTTATAACAGCAGTGTAGCTCGCTTTATAATGAGGGCTGAAACCCCAGATAAGCTGCATAACGTTTACTGGTTTATAATTTGATGGTTAAATACTTTTAATTTCAGATATAAGAACAACTTCTGTGTAGAAAACAGCATCTGCATTTCATTTTTGTGATTATACTGAAGAATAACTTAATATTTTATCAATGGCTGAAAAGTACTTATAGATGATGGATGTCATTTAAAGGAAAATGTGCATTATTTTTTTTATTAGTATAATTTCCTAATTTTGTGTTACAGTACCGCAAAGTAACAATAGTAAGTTATTAAAAACACATACAAATAATATATTTGTACTTACATTAAACCCAGTTCGAAACTACATAGTATTCCTTGTCATTTTCAAAAATAAATATTATTCCCAGCAGGTTGTCGCCATGATACATTTCAGGCATACTGACACATGGCCGAGAGTCATATTCTAATGCACCACTGTTACTGTGTATAAATAATGAACTGGAAATTTTCTGATGTTTAATATTAAAAGAAAATAAAAAGACATTAAGCATGAAATTCAGTATGTTATCACTTCTGAACATTTACCTGTGGTACGCGATACAGGCCCAATATTGTAGCAATTGCTATAGAGTGTTCTGTATATTCATCTCCAATGAAGGCAGTTCCAGGAGTCATTTTTCCACATCTGTAGTTGGGAACTGATCTCCTCCACCCAGACAAGAAGTAAAATGCACTTGCAATGGATCGGAATGGAATTGTACAGGTGTCATATATTTCAAACCCGAGGGTGGTATTTATAAGGGTGTCACTGTCATCATTGATCGACTTAATTAAGAACATCATTGCCTGAGCAACTTGGAAGTTGACAGACTTGAATCTGCAATGAAATAAACGGTGAAGTTAAAAATGAAAGGCAGTTCAGAAGGTGAGTGGTGTTTGCAATGACGTATTCTTCAGCATCAGTAGTAAAACATGAGGCATGTAACAAATATCCAACATCAGATGCAGATATAATGATTAACGGGATACATTGCTGCATTCAAAGTGGAAAACACGTATAACTGAAAATACAAAATAAATAAATAAATGCAAGCTGATAAACTTATTAGATCCACTGTTAATGTAATTACATTTTTAAATACTGCATTCAAGAAAGAATATATAGTCATCCGAGAGCTGAAAACATGTTTTTCACTGTATGTTGATTTTTCTTCAATGCTAATATCCCCATGTCACACAAAGTAATTTTTATGTTTTTCTAATTTCTTATTCTATAAAATGGCCTACCAGAGGCCTGACTCTTTGAGGCTATGATGAGATTTCCATACTTTCTACATACATATGATTATATCATGGACCGAAAATATTTTTGTGGTCCTCTCTACATTTATTTGGTTGAATGTGGAGTTGGGAGTAAAGTGACTTTCTGTCTTTTGTTTTTCATGCATCTGTTAAGAAAGTCAAGTGCTCTAGCTCTAGCTCAGTGAATCTGTCTAACTTGTGGTCATCTTCTTAAACGTCTTTTCAGGCATTTTAAAGAATAGCTTTACTTTTAGTAGTTTTACATTTGTTGTTGGAGACCCAGAAGAGATGTCAGAGATATTTAGGGTATTTCATGGAGATGTATATAAATTAGATGGCCTAAAAATGCAGGAGTGACTGAAACTGGAAATGTTTATAAAAATTTTAAATAGGCTAATCCTAAATGAAGAGGAGACTGTGCAACTAACAGTACAGATAGATAAGGAGAAATAATAGCTATCATGTATAATCACGTGGTAAATCTCCAAGATTATGTAGTATTCCTGTAGAAATACAGAAGTTAAGAGCTAAAAAAATATTAAAGATTGATAAGATGTTGTTTAATATCATTTTAAATGTGGGACAGATGCCTGCATCTAGGAAAAAGGCAATGGTGCCATTACTACTGAAAGACGAAAATGACACAGCAGACCATGTATCATACAAGTAAATTTCAATATTAAATCACAACCATGAAGCATTTAGGCCCACACTAACAGAAGAGAAAATGCTTTATCATAATTGATAGATGTGGGTCAATGTGGTGTTGTCAAAGGGAGAGAGAGACATTTGATAACATTAATAAACTAATGGTGATACAAGAAGAGTCTGAACATATGAATATGCCATTATTGCTGGCAAGTCTGAATGCAGAGGAAGCATTAGACATGGTCTACTGGGACTTTATGAGCAGGGCAGTGGTCAGATGTGCTTTCTTAAACACAATAATAGAGTTAACTAAGAGTTGAGGTGGAGGAGTTCCTTCTGACAGACTTGGCTTGAGTGGAGGAACCAGGCTAGGATGCCTCGTCTTCCTTTTGCTGTTTTCTTTATATGTGGAGCCTCTAACTAGGAAAAATAACGGCTTCACAAACTCAGGGCTGCAACTGATGAAGATTCCAAGAGAAATGGTGCTATTTGCAGATTATATTATATTGTATTTGACAAATGTAATGTCATTGGCTATTTTGAGACAGCAAATGCTCTCTCGATATTAAATAAATGAAGATAAGACAAAGGCAATAGCTGTGAATTATGTGTCTACATATGAGTTAGTACAAACGTATCTAGATGTATGGGGGTCTTTATAAAATGAAGTATCCTAGTATAGATTTTAAAAAGTAGTCAGTTGGCTTCTAAGGAAACGTGAGCAAACCAAACAGAAGAAAATTAAAAAAAGATGATATTCCAAGACTTGGACTGGGATATCTGAATAATATGATAAAAGCAGTGAAAATGCTATGTATTTTAGCAACCTGATGGGATATTATGCACATCGAATAATAAAACATGTGACGCACTTATTTGGGAAGGGAAGAAGGCAAGAGTTAGGTAGGAAAAGTTGATCTCCATTACACAGCAAGATGGATGAGGGTTATAGAGGTTAAAGGGGAATAATAATGTTACACCAATGAGATTGACGTATGTAAAATAGGCCAATGACTACATAGCTAAATGGAAAATAATGATAAATTGGAGCAGGAAGCAACAGTACAAGAGGTAGAATAATTAACTTTTTGAATGTAGGTCACTAAAAATATTAATAACCAAACAAAGCACTAAATTTTCAGAGTGGCAGACAACATTTTAAAAACTAAACAAGTGAGCGATTGGAGAAAAGAGATCCTGCTTCTAGGCATACGTGTGGTATAGGAAATAGATGGCTGAGATCAAGTGGAAGAAACTGCCAAAGGAACCAATGTATTGGGAACAGATAAGTTAAACAGAAAAATAATAGACTAGGATGCAACCTAAGAAAAGTTTAAACTGCACACTAGTGATCATAGCCGGCTTTAGGCACCAGCGAACCCTGTGGTTGCTGGGGGCTCCCTGTTCCAGGGGGCCCCTAACAACAGCAAGTTGTCTTATCTTGATATTTTGTAACATGTCTGTCAAACCAACAAAAGCTAGTACAGCAATACTGTGTACTTAATAAACCAGATGGGCAATAGCTCTTTTTTAAATCACCTTTAAAATTCAAAGATATCTCTGGTTATAGTAACAATATTTTATCAAGCAACAGGCTTCACAATTCAATTAAATATTTTATGACTGACATAGCACCCCTGACTTAATTAAACTCTGCTAGTGGACATTCACTCCACTAAAACTAACAACATAGACAGCTTAGGTACTTGCAATTCCTGTGGCTGCAAGGAAGCCCCTTTAATCATCCCTGACTTTGTGGGGGGCCCACAAAACCTGCTGTTGGTTGGGGAAAAATGAGGAGAAAAAATGCATTAATTTCCTGATTCTACTCATTAACCCAAACAGGACTGTGATGTGACCCTGTTAGGATAAAGCTAATAATGAACTTGAGCAAGATAAGTCCTAGAGAGATCAGCAGTGACTAATACCAGAGCAGCCTTTGGATTTTAAGAAAAGCTGATACTTAACTGATCTTAAGGGATGGTTTTCCCTTTCACAGAGTTTTCTAAACACTGGAAGAACAACAGATACTACAACTTTCAATTTTTTTGCAGAGGAATCCAGTGCAATACATATAATAACAGAGTAAACATTTAAAATCAGGAACAAGTTTTAAATATTACTCTAATTCAATTCAAAAGTTAATAGTTTAACACCTTTTGCATCAATGTGCATATTATGGACAATAAGTATGAAACTCTGATGTCTGGATTTATTGAGTGTCTGTAATCCTGAATGATTTGCAAGCAAATCAAACTTTTTATGAAGGATAGAGCAAAGTTATGAGAAAGATCAGGGAAAATCGATGAAATCAGGGACAGTGACGGGTTTGCATTACTCCTCACTGAGGTAAATAAAAATGACTTACCGCAGCTGCTGTTTGATAACTGTTAAATGGCAGTCACTGATCTGGTGTGCCAACTCTTGTGTTGCACAATGTATTGTTGAAAGAAGTACAAAAGTAGTATTGCTATGGTTTGTGTGTGTGTGTGCGTGTGTGTGTGTGTGCGTGTGTGCGTGTGTGCGTGTGTGCGTGTGCGTGTGCGTGTGTGCGTGTGTGCGTGTGTGTGTGTAATGCCAGGACACATAGATTGTTCTTCTGGGTATCAGTAAAAAAATGTAGCTAACAAATAATTTTATTTCAGAGGGAATGAACATAATATATCATAGAACATTCAGACACTTTCCCAGACTCTATAACTGGATACAGGGGGCTCCCTTAATCACCCTTGACTACGTGGGGGCCCCACAGAAGCTTTTGGTGGTTGGAAACAAATGAGAAGAAAAACTGTATTCATTTCCTGATTACCTGAACAGGGCTGTGATATGACCCTGGTAGGATAACGCTGATAATGGCCTCTGCTCTCAACTGCGCCCATTCTGAAACAAGCTCTGCTCAGATGTGTGTGTGTACAGAAAACTGCTGTAGGTTATGTGTGTGTGTGTGGGGGGGGTGGTTATTATTTCTTTAATTTTCATCACAGTCAAACCTTAGAGGTGTGCACATGAAGTTATTATAGCTTGTGTTTGGGTTGAAGACATTTTGGTCATTGTTTTTTTACTTGTCTCACAGACCTCAGAGGTGTACAAAGAAAATTACTATAACTTGTGCAGGGGCAGTGTACTGTCTAGGAGCAACAAAGAAGAATATATTACTGTAATCATTATTTTTTTCACTTTCCTCACAATCACACGTCAAGCATGTATACAGGTAGCGCCTTTGACAGTCTGGGTTGAGGAGTGAGGAGAAATGCTATGTATATGTATGTTACCAGTCACTTGAAATACATGACTGTGGCAATTCAAACCTCATCCCAGTCTAACACCAAAGGGATGCATAGGCAGGCAGTTCCCAGATGGGACCTGTGTATCCAGACAACAAATGGCTTGTCAGTTATTTAGCACTGCAAACCACAGAAATTTAAACCAAGTAAACCAGAACAAAATAAACGGAAATGAGGCAAAAACACTAAATGTCATTTTTATTTAGTGATTTTGTCCCAGGTATGTCAGACTTCATCAGAATAAAACAAGAAAACAAGCAACCACTTTAAATACTCTGCCTGAGGTGATCTAATTGGATGAACGATTAAAGTGCTTAATCAAACTGCCAATAAAATTACTATTAGTGTATGAAAATAGTGTTGGTGTTCATACGAATAATACAAACGTCTGACATTATTGTTATTAATGGTGATTTTAAGATCTACAATTTTAGCGATGAACCTATATCTGAAGCTTGTGTTAATTTTTTTGAAAAAGGGTTCACTTTTGTCCATGCCTGTGAGCAAGAGTTGATGAAGTGCTTGTAAATTTGAAGTTATTTTCAAGGAAGTGAAATTTGGCATTTTATGTTAATGACTCTAATGAACAGAATGGTTTTAATACTTCATATACTACTTGTAAAAAACTTAGTACATTTAACCCCCACTTCTTCTGGTTGTTTTTTAATTACCTCCACACCACCAGTGGGTTACTGCGGTTTACTATGGCTATCTGAAGATTGTGTTAAATATTTAGATGTTACCATTTTTAAGAATAGACCAAAAGCAAGATTTGAATCTAATATTTATATAAAACCAATATACTCTAACACATTGTTACATTTTACAAGTTGTCATCCCCACCATCAGAAGAAATCATTAGTGAAGGATAAGTTTGCCCATCTAGCTAGGATGGTGTCCAATGAAAATGATTTTCAGCAACAATGCAGGATTTTAAAAGCTATGCTCCAGAAGAGAGGATATCCTAACTTTTTTTCAGAATAGTAGCTTTCAGAAGGTGAATTTTAAGCGATCCGATTGTCATTTTGTCCCTTTATTGGGTACTGGTTATAATTCTACATCTTTGGTCATGAATCTTGATAAAAATACTGAAGCCCATAAATTTGGTAAGGCACTTATTTTGACCTTTAATAGTGATTTCCATGTGATATCAGGGGTTCTTATTAGATGACCGAAGACATATTCTTTCGAATGCGCCCTGGTCGAACTTGAAAAGACGAAAAGGCAAAATGATGAAGCGGCATATAAGGAAATTCTTTCACTGGGAAAGAAATCGTTTGGCCGTATCCTTTACTTTGCTATTTTCATCACTGTAGTGCGATCTTGGAGTTGGTATATTTAAGTGGGGGGGGGGGTAAACCCCCCACTTTATGTTATGTTTTAGGTTTGTAAGCTTTTGCTTACGTGGGGTCGCTAAATCATTGTTCGCTTTTCTAAGCATTCAATGATTTAATATAGACCTGATATCAAGGCCATCACTGAGAAATATTGGTGTGTTTTTATGACAGACCCAGATTACACAAAAGATTGTAGAACTTGCTCCAATGATTGTTTATAAAAGATACCTGCATAAAAATATGGTTGAGAGCAATAACATTGTTTATATGGGTGGGAAAATGACAAAATGTGGACAATGCACCCAGTGTAAATACGTCCTGGAAGGGGATTCTGTACAACTTGTTAATTTTGGGTCTATTTGACTGAGAAAGAAATGTAGCTGTAGTACAAAAGGAGTGGTCTATTTAGGATTGTGTCAAAACTGTTTGGTATTCTACGTGGGGAAAACAAAAAGGAGTTTTAGAACAATTATAGTATTAAGAAAAACAAGATCATAATGATGCCCTCTTTAGACATCTTGAAATTTATGAACAACGTTCTTTTAAAGTTATAATAATAGACCATGTTGTCTTTGGATAGAGAGATGGTTCTGTGAATGAGTTTTTGGAGTTTAAGGAACCGCAATGGCAGCTTAGAACTAATGTTACTGTTTATCCAGGGTTAAATGACCAATGTTCTATTAGTAGTATTTTGAAATTAAAAGCCACTTCTGAAATTTAATCTATTTGTTAGTGGTTTTATGAATCTTATTTTATATATGTATGTTTAGTATGATTTATTGTTTTGCAGTTTATTTTTTATTACTTTTAATATGTGGACTTGTTGTTATTGGTGTGTGTTTTTTATGGTCTACTTCAGAAGATCGACAGACCATTTGATCGACATTCATTTGGTCGACAGCTCATTTGGTCGACAACCAGTATTCACGGCACTTAACAGGGATTTGCCCCCCTCCCCAATGTTGTGCAACCCTGGAGTTGATATATATAGTTGGAGGGGTGGGGGGCACAGCCCCCACAATGGGGGGTGTGGAGGCGAAGCCCCCCACCTATTTTTCATTTAAAACATGAAAAAACAACAAAAACTACACATTTTAAAAGTAAATAGGTGGGGGGCTTTGCCCCCCACACACCCCTAGCTATATATATCAACTCCAGGGTCGCACAACATTGGGGAGGGGGAAAAATCTCAGTTTAATGCCTTGAATACTGGTTGTCGACCAAATGAGCTGTCGACCAAATTAATGTTGATCAAATGGTCTGTCGATCTTCTGAAGTAGACCCGCTTTTTTATTGGAAGTCTGATTAAGCACTTTAATTGCTTATCCAATTAGATTGCCTCAGGCAGAGTATTTAAAGTGAAGACCACAGACGAAGAATCCACTTAAAACACCAGTTTATTGCACCTCTAGCACTTCGGTAACCGCCTTCAAGGAGGAATCTTCATCTGTGGTATTCATTTTTATCTTTTCTTTTTGGTTCGTGCAGAGTATTTAAAGTGCTTGCTTGTTTTCTTGTTTTTTTTGATGAAGTCTCATATACCTGGGATGAAAGCGCTAAATAAAAATTACATATAGTGGTTCTTGCCTCCGTTCCGTTGTTTGTTTTGTTCTGGTTTATTGTAAGTTACTATTTTGTCATCTTTGAACATTACACCTTATGTCTTCCTTGAAAGAAAACAGCAACAACAAAAAATATATATTTTCTTCCTCTTGATTTTTATTTAGGGTACCATTGGATTAAAAGGTTGGGAAAATGCTCTAAATGTTTTTCAGAATGTGCATAACCCAATGGCTTCTGGGGACTCTGGCTTAAATGAGTTATTTCCTAAATGGTTATTACTGTACTTACTTGGTCAAGAATGGTATGTTGAAAGTATGCAAGGAAAACTAAAGCTGAACAGCAACACAGTTTCTTTCCTTAATCAAAATTTCTGTTGAAGCCATCATTGGATGAAAAGGTTGTGTAAAAAGAAAAATAACTTAAATGCACTTCAAAGCATATAGAAAGTTGTGGCTTTTTGAAAAAGCTGAAGAGTAAGACAAAATGTGTGAAAGGTAAGAAAAAAGTAATGTGCATGGTATAGGGAATGCAAGATTGGGGGACAAGGGATGGCTGGAGCGTATGTTTGGTGTGTTTGTGTGTGTGTGTGTGTGTGTGTGTGTGTGTTGGGTGGACTGAAACAGTAGACCCAGGGCACCATTTCACAAAGTCCTGACCTGTATATGGAGTTGTTGCAATGTATCATTGGTGCAACTAAATTACAGTAAATCTAAAAGCCCCTTTGTGAGATGGGCCTATATAATGTGGTATGTAGGCCTGTTGTCATGTAAGAGCATTGTAGCTACAGGTCAGTTTGTGATTACTACTCCTAAAAGTTTCCAGCATGAATTAACAGGGTGCGTAGGAGGGGTGGCAGTGACAGGGTGATATGTAGACCGGAAATGCCTAGGGCCCCCAACTTGACATCTGCTGGGGGCCTCCAGAATGCTAACACTGGCCCTGCTAGAGATTGTCTCTCACATCAGGGACTGATAGAATACTACACAGAAAGAAAGAGGAAGAAAGGTGTACTAAGTGAAATGGCAGTTTTGGTAAACTTGACGGTGAAACCACAAACACAAGATGTTACACAAATGTTATAATAATAAGAATGGAGTGCAACATATTGCATGATATTCAATTAAAGTAGTTAAGGAAAGTTAAAAAAAGGATAGATAGTCAAACCACAAAGGACAGGTGTCAGGAAATATACAGGACTTCAAAATATGCAGAAATCTATACAGTTTAGGGTATTTGCCGGAAAGTGTTTACATACACATTGTTATACTCTAAGTGGACATTGGAAGTTATTCTGTCAAGCAGAGAGTAGCTGCTGGACATGTGAAGGTGGGAGAAAGAGGAAACTGGACATCGGAAGTTATTCTGCCAAGCAGAGAGTAGCTGTTGGAGATGTGAAGGGGAAGAGAGAAGAAACTGGAACATGTTTTTTTGGGAATGTGCTGAACGGACAGAGTTTAAAAATTCCCTACAATGTATATTGGCCTAAATTGTAACGTCAAATAGAAGTGAAAAAGGAAATTATTTTTAAACTGGGATTTAGGATTAGAAATGCCATGTCATAAAATGTCTTATTAAATGTCATGATGTTGGCATAAAATAAAAAAAATTAAAAAAAAGTGAAATCAAGACATAAACCAGCCATAGAAGGCAGGTCTTGAATATTCCAAGGGAAATAAAGAATGTGATGTGATCTAAAGAAGAGAGAGAATAAAGTGCATTTAAATAAACGGCATCGGTGGGGTCAGCATGCATAATCTAAAGCCCAAGAACGTAATATTAATATATTACTTGAAATATTGTTTGAATTCTACTTTTATACATGAAATCTTGTTGCAAGTGAATTTGTGAACTTTAAATAAATCACATTTATTAAAAAAGAAAAATGTATCTCCTCTCCATATCAGACAGTACTAGCCGCATTCACATCCCATCTTCCCTTCTCCTCACTCCTGATAGTAATCCTGAAACATCCCCCTGTACTTCCTTAGCCTTAGTGATGCCTGCTCTTTGTTTTCTCTATATCAGTCTTTTTCTTTTACTTTCTTTTCAGGTTCCATGCCAGCAATTTACTTGCCACATCACCCACTTCAGCCCTGTCGTATGTGCTACTTAAACTCAAAGTCTTCATCTGCTCCAGAGACAACAATATTTCTATTCTAGCACATCACCAATACTTCCTTTCCCTTCGCCACTTGCCAACTCCTTGTGGACTCCATTTGCCTACTATCCACTGTTTTTTTTCATAACCAGACTTACATATAGAGTTTTCCCTATTTTGTTACTTTTAGTTCATTCCACTACTGTTTTTATCCTAGTCACACCATCCTAGTACCCTGAATCTCTTCTGCAAGTATTGTTTTTGTCAGCTCGCCATCTGAATCCCTTCACTTCCAAGTCATCTACTTCCATCTGGACTACCATTGTTAACCTTCCATCTACTTCAGCCATTTTGGCAAAATAAAAAAATAATAATTTCTTCAGTTTTTACTGAAACTGTTTTCTACTTTATTACTCTGCCTACTTTTTAGCTATTTTAGCTTCTGCTTTTATATCCTCATTTCTTTGTCTGACCCACAGTGTGAATCCTACCCCCCTTCTCAGGCACTTCATTTCCATGACCTCTAGCTTCCTTGTTTTCTTCGCCTTTAGTGACCTGGTTCCTATACCATAGAATGATGCTGGTCGCACCACTGTCTTGTACACCTTACATTTCAGCTTCTTGGCATTCCTCTGTCATAGACTACACCTGATAGTCTATGCCAGTTGGCTGCAGCCCCTCTGATTCCAGCTTTGACCTCTTTATTCAGACTTCCCTTCTCCCCAACTACCCCTCCCAGATACTTGAAGATATTAACCTGTTCTACTATCTTCCCTTCTATCTCAATTCACAGCTTCTTCTGATTTTCCTAATTTCATGACATTACCACTGTCTTATCTGTGCTTAGTTTCATGCCATGCACCTTCAATTTTGCATTCCATTCCCCTATCCTTTGCTGATGTTCTTGCTCAGAATCTGCCTGCACTGCCACATCATCTGCATACAGCAACTTTATTAATCTATCCCATCTGACCTGTTTGTTAATGTAGTCCATCACCAGAATGAACAGCAGTGGGCTCATAGCTGAACCCTGGTGCACACCCACCTCCACTGGGTACCATTCTGTTTGGCCAGACTCTGTTTGTGCTTGAGTCATTGGGTCCTTGTACAGAGCCTGCACTAATTCTACCAATGTTTCTGGGACTTCAAACCACCGCAGTACTGCCCAAATCAGGTTTCTTGAGATCTTGTCATATGCTTTCTCCAAATCTAGGAATGTCCGGTTGGACTCCTTCCACATCTCTAGCTTCTTCTCAACTATCTGTTTCATTGAAAACATTGGGTCATTTGTGCTGCATCCTGATCTGAATCCAAACAGCTCATCTCCCAGCTTACATTCTACTATTGTGCATATCCATTTATCAATCACCCTCTCCAGAACTTTAATGCAGTGTGACAGGAGTTTGATGCCTCTGTACTGCCCACAGGTGTGGCTGTCCCCTTTGTTCTTGTACACTGGCACAAATATATTTATTGTCCAGTCATCTGGGATACACCTTTCTCTCCACACTGCTATTAGTACCCTCAGGAGCCATTTCTCCCCTATCTCACCCAGCATGTTTATCATATCTGCTGTGACATCATCTGAGCCAGCTGCTTTCCCTGACTTTATTTTCCTTAGTACTATTCTTACTTCTTCTAGGGTGGGCTTCTCTTCTCTCATTGTAGGCTGTTTCTGGAGCAGTACATCTTCTCTTGGGTTTTCTTCATTCGGAAGCTGCTGGAAATACTCCTTCCATCTGCCTTTCATGTCCTGTGGACTGCTGAGCAGGTTGTTGCTGGCGTCCCTTATGAAGGGTGTCTGACTGTCTTCTTTATTTTTCTGTCTTTGTCTTGGAACCTGATATAGTTTCTTTGTGCCACCTACTGAGTCACTTTCCAGAAGCTTGTAGAGTGCCTCTAATGTCCTGTTCGTTACTATTGGAACTCCTTTCTTAGCTTCTTTGTTAACCAACCAGTATTCCTTCCTAGCCTGGTCGGTCTTTTCTATCTCCCACTTTTTCCTGCACTCCTTTCTTTTGATGACTTCCTGCACTTCTACATTCCATCAACACCTTTCCTTATTTACCTTATTTCCATACCTGGCTTTGCCACATTTCTGTTTGGTAATCCTCGCATATGCTGGTTTTAGGCCCTGCCATTCTTCTTCAACTCCACCTTTTTCCTCTTCTTCTTGGGATGCTCGAGCCCTGAGTAATTCCTTGAAGTGTACTTTCTCTCCAGTCAACTTCCAGGTCTTCAGCCTGGTCTCTGTTGACCTTAGAGCCTTCTCTGACCACTGTTGGAAGGTAATTGTGGCAGCCAGTGGTTTATGCTGTGGGCCAGCTGTTTCACCGGGGATGACTTTACAATCATTGATTCTATCCCAGTGTCCTTTCCTTACTAGAAGGAAATCTACCTTATTTGTATGTTGGCCACTCTTGTATATGATCTTCTGACTGTGTCTCTTTCTGAACCATGTGTTGGCTACTATCCAGCCATTTGCCAGACAGAAGGCTAGAATGGCTTCTCCTTCTTTATTCCTGTTACCTCACCCATGTGGACCCATCCTTTTCTGCCTGTCCCAATATGTGCATTCAAGTCATCCACTATCAACACCAGTTCATGTTGTCCTGCTTTATCTAGTAGGTCCTGCAACTGCTGTCTGAATGCATTCTTTTCCTCACTATCACAACCCTGCTGTGGGGAATAGGCTAAGATTACGAATACTGCCCTATCAATACACTGGAGTCTGATTGAAATGACTCTGTCACTAATTCTGATGATATCCTTCACTGCCTTCTGAAGCCTCTCTCTCACCACAATTCCCACACCATTTCTAGTCAGTCCTCCTCCTGAGTAGTAGACTCTGGATCCCAAGCCAAATGGCTTTGCTGCACTTCCCTTCCATCTTGTCTCTTGGATACATAGGATGTCCAACCTCCTCCGTATCATCATGTCATCCACTTCCAATCTGCATCCGACATTAAGTATAGCAATTCTCAGTTCATATTTGGCAAGTTGATTGATTTTATATCCAGCTTTCATTCAAAATAGCTGTCCCAGGTAACCAGGCTGGGCAACTAGACACCAGCCAGCCAGTAACTTATTGATGCAGGGATGCTGGGCTTCATGGCAGGTACACACTGGCCAATAGGGGCACATACACCCTTCCCACCATTAGCATGGGTCCCTGGTGTAGGTCAGAAAAGGCCAGGTCCTCAACGCACTAATCACTGATAACTAGCGATGCCCATTTTGGTGACATTAGTCAACATGACAGAATCACCTAGAGACATATTTTACACCATCAAGTGGCTAGCCCTGTCACGGTGCGCAGTCTGTGATCCATGTTCTCCTATCTTGAGGATACTGCACACCACAGTAGATGCCCAAAGCAGTTGGTCTGTACAACTCTTTCCCCTATAGGGCACCATGTAAAGTCTGTGCTGCTGCCCACAGCTCCATTCATAGGTGAATTTGAGATGGAAAAGGTCAGCATGCTTTTTAGAGGTGGGTGAAATCCCATAGAAACACAGGGATAACATGCAAACTCCAAACAGGCATTGCCCAGAGGTGAGGAGCAAGCCTCATACCTTGAGCATGGGAAGCAAAGACCTTCACCATTATGCCAACTGGTGTGCAAACAAGCCTTCTATTATTCATAAATAAACAAGCTATTTATCACAGCCAATCATTTCTACACAACTTGCACTCATCTCCTCACATTCTTCTTCAATTTAAAAATGGTCAAGTGATCATTTTACAATAGTCAGACCTTTTAATAAAAGTTACCAACCCCTCACAGTCCCCCTACCTTCT
This sequence comes from Protopterus annectens, assembly GCF_019279795.1. Lineage (NCBI taxonomy): Eukaryota > Metazoa > Chordata > Ceratodontiformes > Protopteridae > Protopterus > Protopterus annectens. Next base: position 109,619,369 of record NC_056735.1, read on the forward strand.
TCAAAAGTTAGAATTTCCTTTCTAATGCTTATAGTATACAGCATGATGAGTATATCAGCTGCTACAGAAATCAACGCAAACAGAGTTGCCACTATAACAGAAGTGCAATGCATGGAGTGCTGAGATTATGCTCCAATATAATGAGTAAAAGATAACTTTGTTAAGCACTTCCATAGTGGGATACCTGCACTTAACATTACTTAGGAGTATTTAACAAACATCTGTTAAGGACCCTTAAGCATTGTTAAGATCAGATTTCATCGTAAGGATATTGCTGGCTTGCAAACAATAGTGGCAGAATTTAAAACAGCTTTAAAAGTTGTTAGGACTTCATGCTGTCACACGTATAAAGAAAAGGTGTGTCAGAAGAAGTGTCTAGCAGCTTATAAAGCTATTTGTTTTTCTGAGGAGACAATTTTTTTCTGCTATCTCTTTGACAATGCTAAAGTGTTTTACCAAATTTCTCATGTTTGAAAGCCAGTATAAAGCTTTTTTTCTTTTCTGTACATGGTAGAGATAAAACTCCATGCACAACAAAGAGTTATGATTGCAACACTGATCATAACGAATTGTGTTCTTAAAATGGATGCTAAGATTCTCCTCTTGAACTTTGCCCTTGAGGTAAATTTCTTTGTATCCATGTTTCAGACATATAATATGCTGGTTATGATTGGATCTGCACCTTGAAGTTTGGTCACTTTTGGTGCAGAGGTCCAGGGTCTATATCAGCATTTCGAAAATGTAATAGTTCGAATCACAAAATATCGAATTGAAATGATTGAACTATTAAATTTTTGAATGCTGATATAAAAATAAAAAATGCAAAAAAAAAAACCTAAAGGGGGTAGGCAGGGGGGCAAGCCCCCCTGCACCCCCCACAACACCCGCTCCTTAAATATACCGAGATGGCACTACATCGTAGTAAATGGAAATCTCCCCTTACAGAGATTCCCGTTTACCCGTTCGATGTTCTACACTTTCAGCATTCTTGTGTTGACAATATTATATTCAATATTGTCAATGTTCAAGATGCTGATAGGAACCCAGAGGTCCACATCATCCATTTCTTCATTAGGATTCTTCTGCAGCTTCATCTCACTAGGCTTACCTTCAGTCATTTCTGGACCTCCCCGTCATTTTTCTTAAAGCATCTCATAAGAAACAATATAGTAACACATCTTGAAGACATTTTGATGGGGTTACACATTCTACCCATGTGATTTCTCCAAGAGAGAATCATTTCATCATTTCAAGTTGCCTGAACTGGCTTGTTTGACGTATGCAAAACATTGATTATGTTCTATAATGGACTGCATCAGTGAGGTATAACATAATACAAGGAGCTCCCTGGAGTGACTACATATACTGCATACAAAGGCTACAATATAGCTTTTTTGGCACAGCAAGATATACACTGGTCAGAATTTAAACTGATGTCTGCCACTATCCCCAGACCTTTAATAATGGTATAATTTATTATTTAACATTTTATTTTATGCCGATAACTAATGTCCCTTTTGTTAAATGCCACAAAGTTCGATTTATTGACATTAAAGGCAGGCTCATTATTACTGCATCAAGTCCACATTTTTGTAGATCATTTTAGCAAACACCATGGCACAGAGGTAAAAAAATCCCTGACTACAGCCCAGCTTACCCAGGTTCAATTACCAGCTTTGGCATCTGCGGTGCTGCCAAAGGAAGATGTCCTGGGGGAGGGACTGCACATAAGCACACCATGTGGTTGATCTCATGTGGAGGCCAGAGATTGGGGGGTGGGGGGCATTGGCTTCAGTGATTATAGCAGCATAGAAAATATAAGGAAATTAAGTCACAATACCATTTGCACTTGGCCAATACCCATTGTCATGCTGTGCCCCCCTGTACTCTGAAAGGCAAAGTAGCTCAGTTATTGAGTAAATGTATGGGTTCCCATCAAGTCATCAATATTTTATTTGAAGGGTACTGGGTGTCACTTTGTTTAACTGGCAGAGAAAGTTTGCTACAGAGGTGGCATAGACATTGGTAATAAATTTGTCTCCCCTGCATGTTCTATTTATGGGCTGATTGAGATTTAAGTACATAGTTCTGGTATTAGTTGAGCTATCTGAGTTGCAAAGACAGAGGACATCAAGGAGTACATGGTTTCTAGTGGTGTGGAATGCAAAGTTCAACATGCAAGATTTTATAAGAAACTGTATAAATAGATAGTGCATGTAGCTAATAGAATTTAGGCCAACCATCTTCCTGGCTATGAACCTCCAGGGCCTTTACAGTAGCTTAATATGTCCAGAAATGTATAGGACATTGTACTCAATTACTGGTCCAACTGGTGGCTGCATAAAGAGGGCTTCCAACATCTTTTGGTCTGGATGATACACAGTTAGATATTAGTAGTGCTAAATAGGAAGATTTTCTGACTATTGCTGCTTCGTGGTGGCTGAAGGAGAGGGAATATCAGCTCAGGTACCAGGACCTCGAACTATGTTATTATTTGGGAGTTGTGGGAGGCAGTGCATTGGCTGAGTCACTACAGAGGTGGGACAATAACACCAGCATAGTTTCATAGGTAATTACTAGGCTAACTGCCAATGTAAACCATTTATACCTAACCAATTTCTCTTTTGGGTTTATATTACCCCAGTGATTATAACTGAAATCATACCACAGATACTACACAAGGGATACAACATTTAAGAGCTTCGTCTATTCATTAGTAGAACAGAAGGCAGGCCTGGGGTAAATCTTCTGTTGTCCATCCATAAATCCAAATTGCACTTGAATATGGACAGGGATGAGCTTTGCTTTATGTGGATAGGGAGTCTGTTCCAGAGCGGGATAAACCTGTCCCTCCCAGCGGTTCTGCTGATGTCCAGAAGAGGTTTAGATCCCTAGACCAAATATTTTTAATGCCATTTGACTTGTTGTTGTGCAGTAAATCCATCGGCACTGGGTGAGAGGATGCTTTGTATGCTAGATACAGGTCACCTTTCAGCAGTCAGTAGGATACCAAGTATAGTGACAGGTCTTTGTGTTGGTCCAAGAGGAAATTTTGTTTAAGCCTTCTATTCCTTTCGGAAGGTATCTCTGAGGACATTCCAGTTGTTGTATGTGTCTGGACAGATACATGCCAAAGGGGGAATTATAGTCAATGATTGACCTAATAAGGGCTGGGGAAAGGGGACAATGACATCCCTAGATCAAGGCACAATCCCTCTGTTTATAACCTTTGCAATATAAAAGAACTTTCTTATGACAATGGACATGTGTTGGTCGAATGTCAGGTTACTGTCCACATTAGTTCACAAATCCTGATTAACTGGATCAGCTCTACATGATGTATTGGCAAGGTGGTCATTTCCTGGGGTAGATGACTTTCCAAAGGATACAGTAATGCATTTTTTGGCATTTTGTTTTGGACCACAAGTTTGACACCAAGTTATTTATTTGGATGGCCAAATCATTTGGGGATTAAATGACTATCTTCCATTCATCTGCAAACATAGTCAGCCAGAGCCTTTTGGTACTATTTTTTACTTCAGAAAAGTAAATGCCAAACAGGAGATTTCCCAGCATAGAACCCTGGAGGACTCCACTGTTGACTGGTTTCTTTGTGAAAGTAACGTCCCCTATTTTGATTACCTACACCCTATCTGTGAGCCAGTTGGTAATCTGTCAAGTGACATAGGGGGTTTATTCCCACTTTATTTAGCTTTTGTACTATACCTGAGTGGGGGATTGTGTCAAAATTTTTGGTCAGGTCGAGGTTATCAGTGTGCACTGTTTTATGTTTACCCATTGCTTTGGTCAACTATTCAAAAAAGCCCACCAGATTGAGTATGCTTAACTTGACCTTGACAAACCCAAACTGAGACTGGATGTTCCCTTTGTCCTTATAAATGAGCTCCATTAGAAGGCTTCCATGGCTTTGCATTATGAGACTGACCAGACTTATAGGTCTGTAATTGCCTGAATGTGAGAAGTTTCTCATTTATGCAGGGGAATGACTGTAGCTGTTCTCCATTTGCTTGGTACAAACCTTGTATGGAGGTTGAGGTTGAACAGTGTTGTTAGGAGGGTGGCTAAATCATGCTTCTTGCTATTTAAGATGCATCCTGGGGTATTATCAGGACCCATCAATGCAGTATTTTTAGCTTTTGATTGTAATTTTAGGACTTGCTCTTGTGTGGGGGTTGGAGTTAGGCCAGTTTCAGGTAATACCTTGAGGGACAGATGGAGGGGAGAGAGGGGTAAAGTTAGATCTGAATTTATAAGTCATTAGGGTGGCTATATCTTCAGCCTCAGTGTACCTAACTTTGTTCACAATCATCTGAGTTCATTACTATGTTGTGCTTTTGAGATTACAGACATAAGTAAAAAAGGCCTTGTGATTGCTTTTGGCTTGAGTAGCTATTGGCTTTGGTGGTTGATTTTATTAAGCTCCTGAGTTTTTTTTTTTTTTTTTAATGTTAGTGGCAAGGACTCTATCTTTCTGGGAATTACAATTCAAACTTTTAGTCAAAATTATATTTTATTGTATAGCTTGCTGATATTATGGTTCCAGCATGTCCATTGCATGTCTCTCCTGAGACTCTGTGTGTGTGAGTGGGGAAGCGAAATAGGGCAAAATTAAAAATCCTCCTCAGTAGCATATGTGGCATTCCCCCAACTGTTGACCTATTATGCCTCAGTCTCATCACTGGCCCACACTGTGGGTTAGAAAAAGTCCAGGGGAGGTTTGTCAGGTTCATTAGACCTGGTTTATGAAAAGATGCTCTTAGGAACACCTGCCAGTCAGCTGCGAGGGGTCCAAAAATATTTGAGAAAAAAATTTCTGTAGACCATTTTGGAGAACTTTTCATCTTCTCTCTCCCTTTTTTGCCCCTGATGATCATAACCCCCCTCCTAACCAATGGAACCATGGACTCATTCATTCCCCAACATGGGGGCAGGTATCTGCCACAAAAAAGCCATCATCTTGACAGCCATTGGGGTGGTTCAACTTTTTACTTGCTGGCCTTAACTTCATTGCATGCATTCAAAAAATGCCTGTGGAGTCATGTAATGGGTTGAATATGGTTGTCATTTCTTCAATTCTGCAAGGGCATTTCCTCCAAGCAGCCCATCCCATCCCAGGAAGTAGATTGACTCAATGTGTAAGCAAGTGTGAGCGATTATCCCCACCTCCAGGAGAGGAGAGCTGGTAATGCTCCTTCACTCCTCCCATTCTCTGCCTATCATATTTGTCCTTAAGTCCTTAGACACCTAGGTTGAAATAAGGGTTCTGTCCCTCTGTACCACATAGCCAGGCAAAGGAATCTGCATCTTTTACTGAAGTTCCTCTATTGTCCAGTTTGCAGTCATCAGCATATTTGTTATCCAGAGCACATTTCTCATTTTATATCTAAGAAGAATAGCCCAGAAAGAAGATACCCCAGTCTTGAGAGGCACCACTGGCAACAACCATCACAACAGGCAGGTGACTCTCCCGGCTTGTGCCCTGTTGCCTTAACGTCATTTGTTTTACTCATGGAATTACATATATCTTTATTTCTAAACCACCTTAAATGTTTTGGCCACTATACACTACAAATTATTTTACTAAATTAATATAGTTGCAATTTATACTATCTGTCTTTGTATCCATTCTCTTGCTTTCTTTATTTCTGTGGCTGAATAAACAGAATTGATTAAACAGTATTCTTACTTATGAGAATATACAAACAGAATTACTAAAAATTTAACACACTGGGTTTATTTTCCTGTATTGTATACCTCTATAATATGTATTTGTCTTGTATATCTACTTCAGTTTGTACTATATAAAAACTTTCTTGACTTTCAAAGTTAAGCTGATGTTATGCAAAAATTTCTGTGATTGTATGGAGTTTTTCTCCTCGGACCGCCACTGAAAATGGGTTGTTGTGCCCAGTGGACTTTCCCTGTCAACAAATGTTAATAAATAAATAATAATAATGCTTCTAATCTGTCAGTAAGCTCCATTATGATTCTCCATGTAGTGGTCAGGCTGATGGAGCTAATACTGTTTGGGTCACATATGACCCCCAACCCCCTTTGTAAACTGATACTGCTATAGGTTATCATCACAGGTCAGAGATGCAGCCACATGCTAACATTTTGTTTAACATGACTGATGCGGTTATTTAGGACTTTCTTAATTGTATATAAGAAAGAACCAGACATATTGTTTAGTCCCATGGTACTTGACCTTTTCAGTTTAGCAGTTAACATGATTGTTGTTACATACAGGATGTCTTATTTTATTCTGTGAGGGATATGACATATATAATTGTTTACTGTGAGATCAGCAAAACATTTTCTGTGGGTACATTTACTGTGACATGTGACTGAGTGATATGTTATCAATAAACACTGAAGTTATAGTCATAATTTTTACTTTTACATTTAATGAATAGCTAAGTACACATACATACATACATACATATAAATATTTCAAGTATGGGTATTAATGCCCTTCTAGCTTGCCAATATACCAAAACACTTGTTCCCATAATAAGTGTCCAAGCTGTTCTTAAAAAATATCTAAACTAGTACTTGCTTTAATGCAATTTGGTATTCTGTTCCATGCATCAGCTGCTCTGTCAGAGAACCAATTAATACACTTCTGATTCCTATAGAATCTTCTACATAGGTTATCTGATGATTTTCTAGTACTTTTTGATAACCCCAAACATTCCCAGAGATAGTTGTCTCTAAATGCCTTCTATACCTGAATAAGATCGCCTCTTAAATATCTGTAAGAGACACTGTACAGGTTCAAATATTTTAGTCTTTCATAATAACTTACATTTTCACATCCATGGATGCCCTTGGTATATTTTTGATGTACTGTTATCAGTTTACTCATGCTTGTTTTCTTATAAGGTTTCCATATTGTTATTTCAAACTCATATTTGGTTCTACAACAAACAGTGCCTTTATCATTTCTGATTTCCTAGACTTTATAAATCTTTTTATACAACCTATAGTTCTGTAACTTATCATTAACCAATGTTTTCATATGATTAGAAAAACTCAAAGCTCGATCTACCCATATACTCAGGTCCTTAAATGAATCTACAGTTTCAATTACTGTGTGCTATATTAAATGTTCACCTTTTAATTTGTCTCCCAAATCTCATTTGCTTAGTTTTTTGATGTATGTATCAGCATATTATTCTCCTGTGCCCAAATGGTCAAATTAAACAACTTCTTTTGCAGACATGCCTTATCTATAACACATATAATCAGGTTACCTAATTTCAGGTCATCTGCATACAGACTAAAGAACACATCAGATAAAAAAGGTCTGAAAGATGCAGTCTAAAGAGTTTAGGACAAAGCCCTATGGGACACCATGACAGTAACCAAGAATTTCACCTGCCCAGTTGCTGTATGATGTTTTCCATGTCCTATTTGTAAGTCATGCAGCTATCCATTTTATCAGGAGTACATCAATACCTATATGTTCTAATTTATTGATTAGTGTTTAGTGCATGACCCTGTCAAATGCTGAAGTTAAATCTATATATATTACATCACAACACAATTTTTCATTCATAGCTCTTATTATATTGTTATAGAACAAAATATTACAGGTGGTACTAGATCTGTTTTTAACATATGCATGCTGATATATGGTTCCAAGTCTCAACCTATCCAATTCTGACAATATCTTATCCAATATCACCTTCTCCATTATTTTTCCACAGCACAAAAGTAGACTTAATAATCTATATTACTCTGGGTTTGTCCTACTCCCCTTTCCCATAAAGACAGATGGAATAAGCACGTCTTCAATTTTGAGGAATTGCACCATGTTTATATGACCTAGTGAATAATAGATATAATGGTACTGTAATCTTGATGAAGTGCCCTCGGGTTATTATTACTAATTCTGTTGCATTCCTGTGCTTTGTTTGGATTTAGTTTGTACAGTTCTTTTTTCAATATTATCTAATTTGATTCCAGTATCTGAAGTTACCTGGATATCACCAGGACAACTTATCACCCCCTTTGTGGAGCCAAACCGTTTTGCATAAGATTTTGTAACTATATCTATAATCTCTTGTGTCTGAAAATATATTTTAGAAATTTGTATGTCTTTACTCATTCCACATTTATTGTATCTATAAAAAGGTTTTCTATTATGCTCAGTATTTTTATATAAATGTTCTTCAAATTTTTCTTGATATTGTCTCACACTATGCGTAATTTGTTTGTCCAGCTTGTAGTTTGACCTCTCTTCCATTTCTTATATTTTTTTGTATCTCACCTTAATCATGATAATCTTAATCTTGTTCTTATGGAAATATATCCCCTGACATTGTATGCCTACATCCTAATGTTAAACATTTTTTGATTTTTTTGCACTCAAATAATTTCTCTTTCAAAACTTCCTACATTCCATCTATAGTTTTTTTCCGCTGAACACATCACTCCAGTAATTTTACATAGTGACTGTTTTCCCTATATATAAGCTATAATTAATCTTCTGTGCACTGGTTTAGATTTCAGTTTAGCAGAATTACCTAGCAACAAATTAACCTTTATAATCCCATGATCACTGCCCATCAACGGAGGTAAAACTTGAAGTAACAGTAATTTCTTTAGGAATGCAGACAATGTTTAGTATGTTCCATTCCCTGGTAGGTTTCTTTACAATCTGAAGCAATTGTTGTTCCTGAATATACATTCTGAATAATGAATTTACTAACGTTGAATCAATATTATTCCAGTTTGTTTCTGATAAATTTAAGTCTCTGACTAATATTATTCTTCCCCCCTGTGTTTCATGGAATAAATGTATGAATTGCTGTAGATCATCTGCATTTGACTTTGTTGTTCTAAATACTCCAACAATTGTTATATGTTCCAGGGTTGTCTTTATTGTCAAAGTTACACAGTCTACAGTGTTGGTGTCATCATTGAACATGTAATGATCACAAGTCTCATAGCTATCTTTAATCCCTATCATAACACCTCCACCTGATTTTTTGTTAGAATGTCTGTTACAGTAAAAACATTTATACTCTGATAGAACTGGTTTCCAGTCATTGTTCTTTAACTATGTTCACAGACAATAACAACATCAATCTTGTGAGAACATATCTTCTTCTTCTTCTTTCGGCTTTTCCTGGTTAGGGGTCACCACAGCGGATTACCTGTCCGCTCATGATTGGCAGTGCAGTTTTATGGTGTCGAGTTGCCAGCCCTGTGCCCAACCTTCCACAGAAGGCACACACATGCACACACTCACACCTAGGGCCAATTTAGAGTGTCCAATCCACCTATAGCATGTCTTTGGGATGTGACAGGAAACCGAAGCACCCAAAGGAAACCCACCCGACCACAGGGAGGACATGCAGATTCCACACAGAAGGCACCCCAGCAGAGGATCAAACCAGAGAACCTCTTGCTGTGAGGCGGCAATGCAAATCACTGCACCACCATGGCCACCCCTTGTGGGAACAAAGCAAATTTTCAAAAAATAATTTTTTTTTATTGTTTATGCTCCTAGCATTAACAACCATCAGACATACATCAAATGTCCGTATCTGTGAACTGTTAAATTTTTGACCAGGCAAAAATCCTACCTAGTGTTTGTCAAATATCGCAAAATATCTGCTGCAAAAATTCTCTTCCCTGATCTTGACAAATGCATGCCATCCTGTCTGAACATGTGTGCCCAAAACTAGGTTTGGATGCTCTACACATTTCCACTTTTTAAAACTGGACATTTTTTCCATGTAGTTATTTACCCAATATATTTTTTTTAATTCATAGTGATCAAGCTATCCTTTCTATATGTGATTTGTGAAAAATCCATCCTAACACCTGTACAAACTATACTATGTAAGATGGCTGTGAGTTCCATACTAACAGTCAGAGAGTCCTTGCTGATGAGATCATTTAGACCCTTGGGGTGCCTAGAGCTTGCCTGTCTGAAACCTATCCTTTTCTAACAGCCAACAGTGAAAATTAAAGAAAAAGCAACAAAATATAAATCACAGTAAATCATCCTGTCTACAAGCTATCCCTTTCTTCCTGCAAGCAGTGAAAAACAGTGATAAAAAGTAAAATATAAATTCAGATAAAACTGTTCTTACCAGTCAACTCCACAGTAAATCACAAACCAAGATAGGATTGTTTTGATAAGCTTTAAGTATTGATTTCAACATTTGACATCAAGCTGAGCAATACATAGTTAGATATGATGAGAAAAAGTAGTCTGTGTACTGTACTTACTGCGGGATTCAGAACGATTTAACATAGTTAGATATGATGAGAAAAAGTAGTCTGTGTACTTTAGTTACTGCGGGATTCAGAACGATTTAACACAGTTAGATATGATGAGAAAAAGTAGTCTGTGTACTTTAGTTACTGCAGTATTCAGAATGATTTAACACAGTTAGATATGATGAGACTGTACTTACTGCGGGATTCAGAACGATTTAACACAGTTAGATATGATGAGAAAAAGTAGTCTGTGTACTTTACTTACTCCGGGATTCAGAAAGATTTAACACAATGGGAAATCTTATCTTCAGGTTTCCATTTGGAATTCAGAGACCAGTTAACTGTTGAGTTTTTCCCCTTGCAGAAGCCTTAGCATGAAGACCGGCCTTACAGCTAAAGCCGCATGTAAATGCAGTAGGCTGGAAAATTAACTATTGATAATTAGTCATGTGTTCTCCCCCGACACATTTTTGACTCCTGATTTGCTCAGCCAAGTGATTTAGAAAATGTTACTGTAGGAGTAAAAATGACCACAGAAAAATAACAGCAGTCACCAATTTACTCATGTGGAAGTAGTTGGTTTGGGTGTTGGCGATGTGTTAGTATGTGTGTGTGTGTGTGTGTGTGTGTGTGTGTGTGTGTGTGTGTGTGTGTGTGTGTGTGTGTATATCTGCCTAAGTGGTTGCACTAGCAGGTTAGGTAGGGAATCATAACTTTGGTGATATGTGTGTGTTTGATATTTCAGTAAATGAGTGAGTGTTTCTGTGAGTATGGACACATTTGAGGGAGCTTGTTTGTGAATGTGTGTATATGTGTCAAAATGTCAGGGAATGTGAATATGTTTGTGTGTGTGTGTGTGTGTGTGTGTGTGTGTGTGTGTGTGTGTGTGTGTGTGTGTGTGTGTGTGTGTGTGTGTGTGTGCGTGTGTGTGTAGGGGAGCCTTTGTTAATGTGAGACATTGCCCACTAGGGAGAACATGCGTGTGGTCAGGTTATTTCTACTGCTTGCGTTCATTCTTCAGGAAATGTATTGCAGTCTCCTCCAGTCCTGTGTGCAGCTCGTTTATGTCTGTGTTCTCCACAACATTGATCAGTAATACTTTTATGTACTCTAATCAAATGGTAAAATACATACTTAAATAAAATACTTCTTGCTGTCATGAAATCTGACAGTAACACCCAACATTTCCAAAACAAATGTTTGAAGTTAAAAGCAATTATCTAAAGGAATGATGTGGGAGTATTTTTTATATTATAAAACTAAAAGGATGCCGCAAGTCTGTTGTTTAAAATAATCAGTTTATCATAATCAGTTCCACATGCAGAACTAAGACATTGTAATTGACTAGTTCAGTTTTTCAGTTTCTCCACTAGATCCAAAGACGTCTTAATTTCCTTTATTTATATGCTATCAGGCCCATTATTCAATATAATGCATCTTTTGGCATGGATTTATCTAAACATTTCACACAACCTGAGAGACCTCAAAGATTCATAACTAAAAAGATCAATGACCTTAAAACCATAAAATATATAGGTAATCAGCTTTCTTGTAACCATTGCTACAAGCTGTTACATGCTTTAATGTGTTCTCCCTTTTTTCTTTGCTATCAGCATTAAGTTTATGCTTAGTCATTGCTGGTGCCCACACATTTGGCAACATTGTTGCAAGATCAAGCTTTCCATATCAGTTTTTCTAACAAGCTGCAAACATTTTGCAATGAATGTACAAAACTGTAATCAGAAGCTTTCACGGGGACATTTCCCAAAAGCAGTATTTTATGCAGGTGAACTCCAATCCCCTCCTCCCCACTACTTGTAAGAATCAATTTGTAGTCAATGTTGTTCAGTAAAAACCTTCACCATTCACACCCACTCGTAAGATGCATACTGCAAAGAGTCACAAGGGTGCAGACTCCAAGCCCTTATGGCCCACTGGGACTTGTTTTAGTAATAGATTAATCTGTTTCTAAGGCATATGGATACAATGCTCATTAGGCTGGATAAAAATAGCGTGATAGCTGTCTTTCTGGAACCAGAATCCAGGATCTTAAGGATACTTAGATACCTCCATCTTGTCAAATATGATTATTACCTGATAGTGGTCTATGTGGGGTGAACAACCTTGGATTGTCTACCCGGAGGGATATGTAGAACAGTATGACTGAGCTTGTTATGCATGTGTTTGTGGTAGGAAAGTTCTTGGGTTTAATGGAAATTTCGGCTAATGTGTTAAGATAACTGTTGTGCTCAGAAGGGGACATAGAGGGTCTTTTATAGCTATCTATGAAGTGGTAATCAGTCTTGTTTTGAGTGATTTGCACTTGGATACTGGTCTGGAGTGGTACTTTGCCATCACCTAAAATGATTCCTACATTAAAAGACGAGATAATTGGCTTTAATAATTGTCTATGCAGTTGGTGTCATTCTAGGGGGATCTAGTAAGTGTAAGCTTAGGACGAGATGGCTGACAAGTCTCCCTACTTTGCCAGGGATGGCATTCACCTTTCTTAGTGAAAAATACACTAGTAAAAGGAAACACTTGACACCAGTGCACACACTGAAGAAGGGAGTTTACCCAAACGCTTTGTGAATCATTAAACTCTGTTTATGCATTGAAGAATATATCTTGGTGTCAAGTGTTTCCTCCTGTTGGAGATTTTTTGCTTTGGATTTGTTGTGTTGCACTGAAGGTTTACCACTGTGCTGGTCCTTTGTTGTTATTCTATTCACCTTTCTTACCAAGGCTTTCACATTCTGACTAAAGACTCTGCTGTCCTCATAGTGCTATTTTTATATAGAGTCCATCTGATGGACATTCCATCCTGGTAAATTCTAAGTAGGAGCCCGTTAATGTGGCTTTTCTCAGTGCCAGGAGTGTTAACAAAGTTGCCCAAATGTGAGGCTTTCCTGCAACCTGAACACAGTTACAGAAAAGTGGTTTCAGAGTAATGAAAGCATTCTCTCTATTTCTTGGCATAATGCCTATCACATCTTCAGACCCACTGACAATTGTTGGAGAATATTAGTATTTGTCAAGGATAGTATCAGCTCAGGACAGAATCCTTAGGACACCATGTGTGAATTCTTAGAAGTCCGAATAACACTAAATATGACCAATTACCACTTCATAGCTGGCTGTAGAAAACTATCTATGTCCCCTTTAGACAACAATAGGTATCTTAACACATTACTTGAAATTCCCATTAAACCCAAGACCTTTCTACTAGGGAACTTCAACTATCCATCAATAAAATTATACTGCCAATGGTCGGCATGCCCAGCACTGCCTTGGCATTACCAATGCTAATTCTCTTTCATAAATAGTTAACCATCCAACTAGGGGCCCCATTATCATGGATCTTGTCCTCACAAATATGGCCACTTCTTGCACTGCTCTATATGCATCATGTATTGTTAAATGCGGCCATAAATTAGTGACCTTTTCCTTTAAAACTGGTGGTACTTCCCCTTTAAATAGCTCTGTTTAGCAACTTCTCAAACGCAAACCTTCATTTACTTGATGACAAGTAAGTTCTGCTGTAACCCTCCTCTGAAGGGTCCCATTGCTCAGCAGCAAATATAATGAGAAGTTTAAAAATAATTGTCCGTGGTGAAATACCCATATCAGTAAATGATATAACAAGGGAAAGAAACTGCTTAATGCTTATAAGAGGTCTCATTATACCTACCTGAAGAGCACACTTAAGCAGAATAAGAAATCACTTAAGGCAACTATTAGGAAGCTCAAAGCAAAGTATGAAGTTAAAATAGCCACTAGAATCAAAAATAACTGTAACTGCACATCTTTTTTAGTTATATCAGGAAGTTAATAACTACCCCCCAACATTGTCCGGAGCTAGTCAACAATAATATTACACTCCCTGACTCAAAGGGAATAGCAAATATCCAAGCTAACAAATTTAGTGAAAAATTTACTCCACCCACAGTTATATCTATCCCATAGGTTCTACAATCCTAGCCAACCCCTTTAATTACTATGGAACAAGTTCTGTCAGCCCTTTCAAAAACTAAGAATGCTTCAGCCCTGGGAAAACATACAAGGTTGCCTTTTTATCAGTGCCAAATATAGCCTTTCTGACCCCCTACTTAAACTCTTTAATCTAAGCCTCACCACTGTTTACATTCCCGTAGTCTGGAAAACAGCTACTTTAATGCCATTACACAAGGGTGGCCCAACCACAGACCCCGGTAACTATAGCCCATTAGTCACACTTACCTCATATTTAAAGGTATAGAGCACATTATCTCAGACTTCATTAATCTGGACATCAAAAATCTCTCAGCCCTAGACCCCCATCAATTTGGCTTTATCAAAAGAAGATCCTGCAACTTTAACCACATTAATTTCTTTGAAAAAGTAAATGAAGCAGTGAATTGTTGTTATGCAGTGCATACAGCTTATCTACACCTGGTCAAGACCTTTTGCAATAGTCCTGATGCAAGTGTTATTGATAGACTTGTAAATCTGAATATAAAGCTTTATATTGAGCAATAAATTGTTAAACTGGTTGTCTGGCAGAACCTATGTAGTTAGAATAACATGATAATGTGTCACTTCTGAAAGCAAAACAGTTACCAGTGGTGTACCACAGGGCTCTGTTTTGGGCCATCTCCTATATGGCATATACTTCTCAGACCCTCAGGCCAGCACATCTGTCTATGGTTAACTACGTTTCTAGATAACTGTAAACTGGCTGTTGTTTTCAATTTGAACTTCAACTGACTCACAATTGCTCCAACACAGCTTAGACCATGTTAACAATTGGTGCAAGGGAAAGGGTCTCAAGTTAAATGTAAAAAAATGTGGCATAGTTCCTTTCAATAAACAAAACAGTTTCACATACTGTATAGGAGTTGCAGCCCTATATCAGACAATGTTGTAAGGGATCTGTATATTCTTGCTGATAATTCCTTATTATTCTACAATCACGTCTCTACAGTAGTTCAGAAAGCTTTTTATCTGACCCATTTAATTTCCAAAAGCATCTCCACTAGATCCAGAGACGTCTTAATTTCCTTTATTTATATGCTATCAGGCCCATTACTCAATATAATGCATCTTTTGGCATGAATTTATCTAAACATTTCACACAACCTGAGAGACCTCAAAGTTTCATAACTAAAAAGATCAATGACCTTAAAAATCTTCATTATCAGGTGATACTGGCAGCCCTTTCTCCCTACTCAGTCTCTTACAGACTTCTTGTGGAGATGCCATGAAAGATCAAATCCTCTTTGAATATTCCTATTCCTTCATAGAACTAACGGTACATCATATACTTGGCTAAAAGTGTTAAATCTTCATCAGCAGATAAATAAGACATGTTAGCATGATAGACTGGCATGATATCCATCACCTCTGAAACAAACTTCCACTACATGTCAAGCAGAGTAGCACCCTTGCCACCCTCAAGGTAAACCTAGATAGCTGGATGGGCAGCCTCAAATACTCTCCCAGTTTATCTTGTCTTCCCCTCCTTCAGGTTAGAGGTAATTTTTTTATAGGGTGCTTTGGCTAGGCTTGAAATGGTCTGCAGAATGATTACCTAGTACTTACCTATCAATCCTGTAAACATATGTAGAATATGAACAGCCAAAGCATATGTTTCAAGGGAATTGAGTATGTGACAGTTTGTATAAACTGAGATGTACTGAGTACTGTGAACTCTGAACTGTGAGTAATGGAAAAATACTGAACAAACAAGAGTCTGCCTGAAAGCAGGAAATGTGCTTTTTATGGAAGTGTATCCGATTCTCTCTTTCTGCCTGGAGATATGATGTGAATTGTCTTATGTTTACGGGTAAACCTTCGATTGGTTAATTGCCCTTTATGGTGATCTAATTGGTTCAGTTTTATATTTTTGTACTGTCAGCAATATCACCAGTATATAAGCTTGTTTATTCCTTTGTTCTGGGAGTCTCCCTGGTGCTTTCCATGAGGATCCTGCACGTGTGTACTGTAGTTAATAAAAGCCACTGAAAGAGAGAAAGAACTGTATCTGTATTCATTCTTAAAGTAATGTACGACTTAACAATTGGTGCCGTTTACTCAGATCTAAATTAAGAGCAAGCTGCAGCAGTCGAGAACTGAACTAAATACTACTAAAAGGGTCCACAACAGATTTTTCTGTTTCTGCAGTATTTCTTTCATTTTTCTGTTCCTGTCTGCTTTCTAAAGTTTTATGAACAAAATTGTTTTTATTTTATCTGACAAAGTTATGATTTCTCTCTTTCAGTCATTTTAAGGTAAGTGGCATGTATTTCTTTTCTGCTTTGAATGTGCAGTATGAGAGTGGGGTTGATACGGAAAATACTGGCGTCATACGTATGAAAGGAGGAATGATAGTGGGGTAACAAGATGTTTTTATAGCGCCTTAGCTAAAACCTGTGTTAAACAGGTATAGCTTATTGTGTGAGAGTGGGGTAACAAGACGTTTTCATAACGCCTTAGCTAAACCTGTGGTAAACAGGTATAGCTTATTGAGTGATAGTGGGGTAACAAGACGTTTTCATAACGCCTTAGCTAAACCTGTGGTAAACAGGTATAGCTTATTGTGTGAGAGTGGGGTAACAAGACGTTTTCATAACACCTTAGCTAAACCTGAGTTAAACAGGTATAGCTTATTGTGTGAGAGTGGGGTAATAAGATGTTTTTATAACGCCTTAGCTAAACCTGTGTTAAACAGGTATAGCATCTTTTATGAGAGTGGGGTAACAAGACGTTTTCATAACGCCTTAGCTAAACTTCTGGTAAACAGGTATAGCATCTTGTATGAGAGTGGGGTAACAAGACGTTTTCATAACGCCTTAGCTAAACTTGTGGTAAACAGGTATAGCTTAATGAGTGATAGTGGGGTATTGAATGAAAATGGGAGCGAGTTCGGGAAAATAAACGAGCCAGGAAAAAGGTACACCAGCTGGTTATATGTTTTATCGGGTGTCCCGGGACAGTTGTATGTTTTTAGATCAGTGGATCGCCCTTACTAAGGATGACGGCGATCTTGCTTTTCCGGAAAATGGTAGTTTTAATAAAGATGTTCTGACTAATTTACGAAAAAAGTTAAAAAAGAAAGGAAAAATACCAGGGTTGTGCTGGGCAGCTTTTAATGATTGGATGTGTGAGGCAAAAGAACGGGAAAAGGATTCGGTCATTAGTAGTCTTAAGGATAGTCAACAAAAGTTAAAAGAGCAGATAAAGGAACTGCGACAAACTACTAAGAATCTAGAAATAGCTAATGGTAAACATTTAAAAGAACCACCCTTTAAGGGATTATATCCGGTACAAGAATTAAATAAATTACAGATACCAGAATCAACTGAGGATGATAACCCATGGTTCGCCCCACCACCTACGGCTCCTCCACCGCAATATCAACCTTCACAACTACAGGATGGAACTGTTGGCTTCACAATACAGAGTGAAGGCCAGAGGAGGGAAGAGCAAATCATTCCTGACCCCAGACGGGGAGATCAGGTGATAGGAGGTCAGTCTAGCCGCCTGGCTATAGAACAACCTGACCAAATAGATACAGGCAAATCATCCCCTAGAGTAACCCGCTCTAAGATAAAGAAACAGCACAAAAGAAAAGTGCAAATGCTTTTTGACCCTAGGTCCAGTCAGCCGAAAATACCTCAAAAGAGGAAAACTGTATATTCACACAAGGGTAAATATTATAAGCAATGCCCAATTGTGATTAAGGACAAGGAGGGTTACATTAGTCCGGATAAATCTCATCAAAGCTTTACTTCCAATTCGAGCACGAGCTCATCAGATGAAGCAGGAGTATTTCCACTGAGGGAGGTTCCAAATCCAGCACATGCTAGAGATGCGGAACAACCGGCTACTGTAGTCGCACCTAGTGCATGGTCGGCAGTTGATTTTCAAGCTATTACTAAATCACTTCCGCCCATTCGTAATAACCCAGCAAAGTTTAACGCGTATTAGCCAGACACATTTGTTTACAAAATCCTACTATAGAAGAAGTTAAAGCTGTCCTCCAATACGCTGTTCCAGCTGATCTGATGAAACGTATCTGGGATCATGCCAATGTCCCCACCCCAATACCAAAGCATAACACACAAGGGGAAAATGGTTTTGAAGAAGTCAGACAACGAATAGTTGATGCTATCATCGTCATAGTGCCACCTACCCCAAATTGGTCTAAGATTAAGTCAGTCATACAGATGAGTACTTACAATGACTTACTGATGCCTTTGAGGCATATTCCGGATACCCAGAGCCCACCGAAGGGCCAGAACAGAGCGGGCTGTCAGCTGCCTTTGTGGATGGGTTACGCCCTCAAGTGAGAGATAAATTAAAATAAGTATGTTTGAATTGGCCTACTCTGGGCCTGCATGAGTTAGTTCAGCAAGTACAATACCTAACTGACCATTTGGCTAAAGAAAAAAGGATTTACAGGAAAAATTAGCACAAGCACAAATTCAAATGTGTAACACTTTTGGCCAACTCGTTCACCGAGGTAGAGGATGAGGGCAGGGAAGAGGGAGGGATAGAGGTCACAGTCCAGCTACTCAAAATAAACAAAACTATCAAGGTACGCAATTGACCCAACCCCAGAATCCCAGTAAGCAGACAAGGGGAAAATGGTTTTGAAGCAGTCAGACAACGAATAGTTGATGCTATCATCATCAGAGTGCCACCTACCCCAAATTGGTCTAAGATTAAGTCAGTCATACAGAGAGAAGACGGACCTATAGATGAGTACTTACAATGACTTACTGATGCCTTTGAGGCATATTCTGGATACCCAGAGCCCACCGAAGGGCCAGAACAGAGCAGGCTGTCAGCTGCCTTTGTGGATGGGTTACGCCCTCAAGTGAGAGATAAATTAAAAGAAGTATGTTTGAATTGGCCTAGTCTGGGCCTGCATGAGTTAGTTCAGCAAGTACAATACCTAACTGACCATTTGGCTAAAGAAAAAAAGGATTTACAGGAAAAATTAGTACAAGCACAAATTCAAATGTGCAACGCTTTTGGCCAACCAGTTCACCGAGGTAGAGGATGAGGGCAGGAAAGAGGGAGGGATAGAGGTCACAGTCCAACTACTCAAAATAAACAAAACTATCAAGGTACGCAATGGACCGAACCCCAGAATCCCAGTAATCAGACTGAATGTTTCAATTGTGGCCAGATAGGCCATTGGAAAAATGAGTGTCCATATTTGGCTGAACAACCTGCACCATACACTGAGGTGACACAACAATGGAATTCTAACTGGACGCCAAACCCTCGACAACAACCACAATGAAGGTTCCCTGAACAGAAACAACAGCAGTTGTACCCCTTCCTTCCTGCGGATCAGGACAGGCCACATGTCATGCTACTCATTAAAAATAAACCATATCCATTTTTGATTGATACTGGAGCAACTAAATCTATGCTAACTAGCAGAACGGTCATGAATATTCCACTTTCTAATAAAGTAACTAAAGGAGTAGGTGTCTCCAGTATACCTATTGAGTATTCTGAAACCATCCCAGTCCCAATAACTTTGGGACCGTTGCAGGATAATTATGCGTTTTTAGTAGGACCCTCAGCGCCTTTAAATTTATTAGGAAGAGACTTGCTTTGCAAAATGGGGGCCACCATTTTTTGTACAGCTGATGGAGTTTGTTTTCAAGTACCTTCAGACCAACAGGATACTACTTTAGCAGCCTTGGATGATACCATCGCATTACAACTGATGTGTATTCTGTTAGTCAGATTCTAACAGAAATGAAGATTTACACTCCCTACCCTCTTACTTGTGGACAACTCATGATAATGATGTAGGATTTTTGACTTCAGCTATCCCTGTAAAAATAACCCTAAAACCAGGAGCAAAGTTGCCGCAAGTACCACAGTACTGTCTGACAGCTGAGGCTATCTCTGGTATAGCCCCTGTTATTTCTGCACTAACACAGCAAGGGATAATAGTACCCACCACAAGCCCGTGTAACACTCCAATATTACCAGTAAAGAAACCTGGTAAACAAGCCTACAGATTTGTGCAGGATTTATGGGACATTAACAAAGCAGTTATGCCTGTCTTCCCAATTGTGCCAAACCCAGCTACTATTTTAAGCTGTATCCCACCTACAGCTAAATGTTTTACAGTAATAGATATTCCATCAGCTTTTTTCTCTATTCCAGTACATTCTGATAGTCAATATTTGTTTGCTTTTACCTACAAAGGGCAACAGTATACTTGGACCCGATCGCCCCAGGGGTATGTAGAATCCCCGACTTTATTTTCAAAGGAAATTCATAGACAATTACAAGATTTACAACTACCATCACGTTCAGTTCTAGTCCAGTACGTGAACGATATACTTATAGCCTCCCCAGACAGTAATGCCTGTAAGGAAGATTCTCTTTTAGTGTTAAAATTTTTAGCCGCACAAGGATTTAAAGTAAATAAATCAAAACTACAATATTGTCAAGATAAAGTACAGTATTTAGGACACATTATTGAAATGGGTTCTCACCAGATACTCCCAAACTGTATCAGTTCTATTCAAAATGCACCACGTCCTGTAACCCAGAGGCAACTTAGAGGGTTCCTTGATCTAGCAGGATACTGCAGACAGTGGGTGTCTAATTTTTCAGAAATTACCACCCCTCTGTTGCAACTCTTGAAAAAAGACATTACAGACCCTCTACCCTGGACGTCACAGCATGATGAGGCTTTCAGGCAATCAAAACAGCCCTGGTAAATCCTCCTGCCTTAGGGTTACCGGACTATTCTAAACCTTTTGTTTTCTTTTGTTGCGAACAAAATAAGACTGCTCTGGGTCTCTTAACCCAGCAACACACTGGAGGATACCGGCCAATTGCTTACTATAGCACTCAATTGGATCTGGTTGCTTCTGGTTACCCAGCTCGCTTACAGGCTGTGGCAGCTGCTGCCGTCTTGGTAGACATGGCAGCTCCACTAACCCTGGGACATGACACTGTATTAGCAGTCCCGCATGCTGTTCAAGCCTTGCTTCTGAAAACTAAAACAGAATATCTTTCAAATGCACGCTTACTGAGTATTAGATAAGTTTAATGGGAAATCCTGCTTTACAAGTTAAATGCTGCCCACCACTAAACCCTGCCTCTTTAATACCAACCTCAGATGAGGGTGAACCACATGATTGTGTGCTAGTGGTTAACTCTGTTCTTTCTCCTAGGTTAAATTTATATGATACTCCTTTGCAAAAGCCTGATTTAGTTCTTTTCATTGATGGATCCTGTTTAAGAACAAACTCCAGAAACTTCCAAGCTGCTTGGTCAGTCTGCACACCGACTGAAGTATTGCAATCAGCACAATTACCTACAGGTGCCTCCGCGCAGGCTGCAGAATTAGTGGCATTATCACATGCATGTAAACTAGCTAAAGACAAGTCTATTACTATTTATACTGATTCCCGTTATGCCCATGGTGTTGTTCATGATTTTGGCATAGTATGGAAAGAATGAGGGTTCTTAACATCCTCTGGAACGCCCATTAAAAAACATTTTTATATCAATAATTTATTACAAGACTTATTGTTACCTTCTGAAATTGCTGTTGTTAAATGTGCAGCCCATCAATCCAATGACACTCGAGAGTAAGGACAATAATTTTGCTGACTGGACTGCTAAACAGGCTGCTTTCTCACAAACTGCTCAGGGTCACTTTCTGCAGCCATTACAATCTATGTAAACTTTTGATGAAACAGCACTAAAAGCTTTACAGAAAGAGGTCCCAGAATCAGAAAGAAGAACATGGCTGGCTCAAAATTATTCTAAATGCTCTGATTTAATTTGGCAACATCCAGATGGCAGATTGGTCTACCCCTTATCCATGCTAAATTCCCTCATTAAAGCTTATCATTTGCCAGCCCATGTTGGGGTACAAGCTTTAATAAAACAAATCCAAAAGGATTGGTTTGCCCCAAAGCTTTCTGCTTCTGTACAGCACTTTGTGAGCACATGCTCCATTTGTTTACAGTACAATATCTCCAAAGGCACAATGGCTCCCGCACAACCCTTACCAAAACCATTGGGACCATTTTGTGCTTTGCAATGGGATTTTATTGAATTACCACTTTGTGCACATTTTAAATATGTTCTAACTGCTGTTGATGTTTTTTCTTTATGGTTCGAAGCATACCCTTGTGTGAAAAAAGATGCTATCTCAGTTGCTAAGAAACTTTGTTATGAATTTATACCTCGATTTGGTGTTCCTTGTTATATATATTCAGATCGTGGAACACATTTTACAGCTCAATTAATTGACTCACTGTGTACTATGTTGGGCATCACTCTAAAATTTCATTGGCCATGTAGACCGCAAGCATCTGGAATCATTGAACGCATGAATCAAACACTGAAAACTAGACTAGCAAAAATTACTACTGAAACAGGCCTCACTTGGGTACAGGCCTTACCACTAGCTTTACTCTCTATGAGAGCTCAAGTACATCCTACTAAAGGTCTTCCTCCTCATGAAATCATAATGGGCCGTCCTGTGTGCATGCCCATGACTCCACCACCACCATTTTCTGAGTACGATGCGTTTGATCATGATGTTATTGTATACTGCACTTCTCTTGTTTCTTTCTTACAGTGTTATCACCACCAAGTAGCAGTGGCACAACATAACCCTGATCCTTTCACGTCTTCTGAACTACAACCAGGCGATTGGGTGTACATCAAGTCTTTCTCCAGAAAAACAGCACTGCAACCTCGTTGGAAGGGGCCCTACCTGGTTCTATTGACAACCTCTTCAGCAGTATGATTACAAGGCTCACCCACCTGGATTCATATATCACACGTTAAGAAAGTCATCCCTTCCAAAGATCAAACACCTCTACCTTTCACAGCTCCAGATTCTCCCCCTATCGCTTCCCATACTTGAAGCTATACTGTCCCTGTACCTGATAATGTCTGACATTTCTCCAGTCAGAACACTTCTCCATTCCAATACAATTCAACTGAAACCACCATTTCCACAAAAGTACTGTACAGCTATTTTGGTGGTTATTTTTGTTGTTCTTATATTTCTACTGTGGCCATTTCTATTTTCTGCTACAGTAACACCTCATGCCAAAAGAACTGCATAGCATCCACCATTCAATACCTACCAAGCTATAAAATATATTTATGCATCATCCCTTAATGTCTCCAATTGCAGGATCTGCACTGCCATCCCTACGGTTCATGGGGGATTCATGCTAAATATAGTTCCTTGAGGGATTGAAGAGACTTGGATGAATCTGATCTACGACACATCAAGAGTTATTTCAAAACACAAAGTAGCATTACAGCTGTCTGTCCATCAAAATGGAACTGTGTGTTTTCAAAAACTTGATAAAACCAGAGTAGGGTGGAGCCATTGCAACAAAACAGTGGTATATAACTGCACTGCATGGAGTTGTGTAACAGATTTCTCACCTATATTAAAAATTTTTAAAAACTCTATAGCTAACTTTTCCCAGAAAAAAGAAACTGTCTACTGGAAAATGTTTGAAGGGCGGCAGAATACTGGGAATCACTTTAAGTCTATTAATATCACCATTAAAGTAGAAAACTGTTATTTTTGTGCAGAAGAAAAGTATATAAATGGCTACCAGGAAACAGGTCTGGCAGCTGTTTCCTGGGTTACCTAGTTCCAGCTATCCGACATGTATCTACATTACCTAAGGGAAAAATTCAAAACGTTCGAGAGGTCAAGAAGCCTGCCAATCTGGTAGGCCAAGTTAATGCTTCATGGATCTATCATCATGACTTAGCTCATGCTAGTACCAAAGGACTGTCCCATATGGACTTGGGTGATGATGTAATATCATGGGCTGGTATAATTCCATCATATGGAGCAGTGAAATCAATTTGGGAACTGAGACAGTTATCTAAACTGCTAGAAATTTTGAGCAATGCTACATTTTCTGCCTTAGAACTAGTAACCAATGAACTGACTGCTATGAGGGCTGTAGTACTCCAAAACCTTATGGCCCCTGATTTCACCCTAGCGGTGAAAGGAGGAACTTGTGCTTTAATCCAGAAGGACTGCTGTACATTTATTTCTGACAATCAGCACGAAATTGAAAGTCACCTTGAACTGATTCAGAGAATTTCCAAACTCTCAGAGGGCAAAGAGGCTGATAGCTCAACATGGGCTTGGTTGACCAACCTGTTCTCAGGTTGAGGAGGTGGACTGTTGAAGCTGATTTTGTTAATTGCAGTATTAGCAATTGTTGCTTTAATTGTCTTATTTCTAATCAAAGCACTGATCTTGAAATTAATGTCTTCAAAAACTGTGAAGAAAGTGCCTAAATGTTATATGCCTGCAACTATGACTGTAGATAATGAAATGACAATGTCTCTCAATGATGAAAAGACTAGTAGCATGGTTATGCTAGATTTGTGGCAAATGTATGACAGGTTAAATGATGATGCTTACACAGCATCAAATGGGGGATTGTAGAATATGAACAGCCAAAGCATGTGTTTCAAGGGAATTGAGTATGTGACAGTTTGTATAAACTGAGATGTACTGAGTACTGTGAACTCTGAACTGTGAGTAATGGAAAAATACTGAACAAACAAGAGTCTGCCTGAAAGCAGGAAATGTGCCTTTTATGGAAGTGCATCCGATTCTCTCTCTTTCTGCCTAGAGATATGATGATGTGAATTGTCTTATGTTTATGGGTAAACCTTTGATTGGTTAATTGCCCTGTATAATGATCTAATTGGTTCAGTTATATATTTTTGCACTGTCAGCAATATCACCAGTATATAAGCTTGTTTATTCCTTTGTTCTGGGAGTCTCCCTGGTGCTTTCCATGAGGCTCCTGCACATGTGTATTGTAGTTAATAAAAGCCACTGAAAGAGAGAAAGAACTGTATCTGTCTTCATTCTTAAAGTAATGTATAACAACACATATAAAAGGGAAGTGCTTCATGTTTTATAAATAATGCTTTCATCCCTTCTTTAGGGACGCAAAAGCAACAATACTGAAATGCCATGCTCTATTTTCACAGCTTCAAATGCTTGTGTTTTGTAAAAAGTTATGGATCCTTTTCTTTTCAGTTAATTTATATGTAGTAATGTCTGGTATCTTCAAAGCAGGGGGGGCTACAGGAAACAATTGAATGTTTGGTCCTAACTGAAATGGTGGGAGTCAATGATCATTATCTGTGATGACACAAATGAGGATCCATGACTTTCATACACAAACTGTCTCAGTACTGACTCATCACAGACATTGTATTGATTACATACACCTCAGATGTCTGACTGCAATGGACAAGGCTAGCCTTACATGAAATGGAGCCCATGTCAAAGGGCAGTATACTCCCCATATTGCCCATTAGTCCCTCTGAACCTCCCCAGTCCTCCAGAAGTGTTGTTGCTATCCTGGACCCATATCATCACCATAGAATATGTGTGTGTGTGTGTGTGTGTGTGTGTGTGTGTGTGTGTGTGTGTGTGTGTGTGTGTGTGTGTGTGTGTGTGTATTGATAGATATATATATATATATATATATATATATATATATATATATATGTATATATATATATATATATATATAAGTTAATGAATTATACTGGGGTCCTAGCGTTCTAGATGCTCTGTGGTACATCTTACACTTTTTATTACATTGTTTTATAGAACGGATACTTTATCCCAAATAAAAACAACATTGTGAAACAATAGTGTATTCCCCATGCATTGTACACAATAGAACACTGGCGGATGGTCAAATAATTTCATTTTTGGAGATATATCCAACCTTATAACAACTTGAACAAAAATCATGCCTTGGGAAAGAAATCCAGTCTTTTTTTCTTTTAATTGAAAATAAATTGTGTATAAAACTTAATTTTCAAAGCTTACAAAATAGCAGTTCCAAATAAAATGAGATAAAAAAGGCCTGAAGAACTTAAAAATCCTATTTGGAAATACTGCTGTCTCCCCACCTCATGTTAGATTGGGATGAAAGTAAAAGCAGAAACAGACACAGGCATATGTTATACAGCTGGAGGTCTGGGGTAGAAACAATAGCACATGGATAAAACCAACACAGAGACAGTGAGTACTTGCAGACTTCATACAGAAGGAAATCCAGCCACAAATGCAAGCAAAGAACCACAAGCTGTGAGATGGCAATGCTACTTGCTGTGCTACTGTGCCAGTGGCCACTTGTCATCACACAGACATCCTGTCCAGACCACCATAGACAGCCAGTAATTATGCTTATGTCTGAAATAGAAAGTAAAACAAATATGGTAAACTTGCTACTTTTAGATACACTACACCCCCACAACACAAACACAGTCATTTTCATCACAGACAATCCACACATCCTGTCTTAAAAAAATATCAACAGTAAAGTATTCCAGCTGGCTTCACACAAATGCATATTACTCCTGAATAGAGAGAATACTGACTGCTTTTCTGGAACAAATGACATCACAGTTGGTCTCTTGTATACATCAATATCCAGCAATTAAAGACAAATTTGTTGACTGTGCAGCATAACCTAAATATTATAATTAAATAAAAATAATAACAGTTGAACACAGCCATTCAAGTGAAACCTGGATCCGTGAATGAAGATCCTTAAATATGGTCCTGGTCCAGTATCATTCACGTGAAACTTGGATCCTTAAATATGGCCCTGGTCCAGTATCTATAAATCTATTAGAGAGAGTAAGTTTGTAAATGCTCGACCATCAATGCCTATGCATATATGCCCTCATAAAACCCTTGAGAACCAATACCTATCACATTTTATTGTAAAGCATAGGTAGCTTAAAAAGGCCCCTTGGGTTAATAGCGTATTATTCTACTATGACAGTATGATACTGAGATACATACCTAACTGCTGCAAACTAATGTATCTTTTCAGCTCACTGCTTTCAGAATATAGTGTGAAACCCACTGCACTTCCATTTACCTCTCAACCTCTTATCTGAAGAATCAAGCAGAAAGCTAAACAATAATGGTAGAAAAAATCAACAAAAACAGTGCCAGTTACTGTCCTTATATACTTACTCATTGTCTGAAATAACAGGCTTTGCATTAGCATGAAACTCGTGTCTGTTATTATTTAGTGACTGCAATACTCATTGATTTGCCAGAAAAAATCTACAAGCTTTTCAAGTAACAGACTAAACTATGAGGCAAAATCAAAGGCATTTTGTTAAATTAGGGACAGTCAAGAGCATTTATCAGCCCCAGCACATGCATACATATATATATATATATATATATATATATATATATATATATATATATATATGCAGACAGATGCATACACAAGCAAATTCACACATACCAGCACTAATACACATGCTCATACACACACACACACACACACACACACACACACACACACACACACACACACACACACACACACACACACACAAACACAAACACACACACACACACACACACACAATAATGTTAGTCTTAAATTAGAGAAATACATGCCAAAAAACATCACCCCCCCACACCGCTAAACCCTGATGAACTCCAATAATGGCTGGCCATTTTGTGGAGAAAGGACCCAAAAAGTCAGCTTAAAGGAGTCTATCTGTGGACCAGTTGGATATTAACAGGTGATGCAGGGGTTTATACTAATTTTGTGAGACTGTCTTCTATGCCTGAGTGGAATATTGTGCCAAATGCTTGGCTAAGTCAAGGTAGGCAGTATGCAGTTTTGACTTTGTCCATTGCCTGGTGATCTTTTCATAGAAATTCACTAGGTAGAATAGGCATGACCCGCCCTTGACAAAACCAAATTAGTTTGGATGCAATGTCTGAAGGTTTCCTATGTTGTTGATTATCACATCCATGATTATTCTTTCCATGGTTTTACTGATGAGATTAGTTGGACTTATGGGTTGATACCATCCCAATTCTATGTATGACTCACCCTTTTGCACATTGATAACAGATGCAGTCCTCTATTCGCTCGGCATAAAGCCTATCTGGAGGCTGTGGTTAGATAGTGATTCTAGTGGGCCTGATAGATCATTTTTTATGCTATTAAAGAGGCATCCTGGGATATAATCTGGGCCCATCAATGTGGTGCTTTTGGTCTACCAGTCTGCATTGAGGACATTTTCCATAGTGACTGCTGGGAGACTTATGAAAATATTTCTAGAGAGGTGTCTGGTAAAGAATATGGGGTAAAACTGGAAGTGAATTAATCAGCTAGTACATTTGCTATATCCTCAGGCTCAGTGTAGGTGGCTCCATTTACAAATAGTTCAACACATTGTTGTGTATTGCATTTGAGTCTGCAGACACAGCTGAAGAATGACTTGTGATTGTCCTCTGCCCAGGAAGCCCAGGACACTACTTTTTTTCTCAAATCTGGAGTTGGTAGACTTAATTAATCTCCTGAGGTGCTTATTTAGCTTAATAATGGAGCTCTTACCTTGCTGGGCATTGCGCTGGTCATTTTTAGCCATGATCTTCTTCCTTTCATTATACAACGTATTGATGTTGGGATGCCACCAGGGTAGCTTGCTTTGTGAGTTTCTCCTGTGCTTTTTTTGGGTAGGTCTGCTACCTCTCTGCATTTATGTACATCATCACAAAGGTTTTTGTGAGCAATTCTGTGTAGGCAGTGGTGTTCCATTTGGTTTGATGACATAGTTTTCAACTGTCCAGATTTTTGCAGAATATCTGGATTTTTTCTCTCATATTTTTGGGTATGCTCCTGATAAAATTTGTGATATACATTTGAGTTTCAAATTTCGTATCAAGAAAATTCATGTCAACACAAATCCTGTTATTTTAGCACATTTCTAACTTTATAACAGCAGTATTTAAAATATGTCCCTATTTTTAGGCCTTTTCCCCCATTATTTTAGGATTTGCCCACATTCTTGCACCAAGAGGTTGCGAGGCCTGTCTGAGGCAGGCTTGACCATTCATCCTAGTTGTTGGTGTCATTTTATTGAGGTCTGACATTTTGCCAGGGTGTCACTTAATAGTAGGAAGTTTGCCTTGAAATAATTCCTTCAAGTTCTAGGGTTAGCTGGTGTCCAAGGTTTTATTTTTGTTTTCTGAAGACGACTTTATAGTTCAACTTGATCATTGAGGACTTAACAATCAGGTAGTACAATGGTCCCCCCATGTTGTCAGGAATGTTGGTGCCCCTAGTTTGCATTCAGACTTGCTGGTGAAGCATTGTGGTCTGTCAAACATATTCTCTCAGGCCAACAGATATTGCACCCCCTTCAAATGGCACCAAACACTAAGACAGTTGTCAATTATCTTCTGTTTGTATTGTGAAATCATCCTGGGAGAAGGCAGAATGGTGTTCGGTGCTATGCTCATACCAGCCCAGGACACAACATAGTCCATGAGCTCCATTAAGTTTGTCTTTGTTTAATCCAGGGAGATAGGTTTCAGGTCATCTATGTGCACACGGACTGTGACCGAGTCATTTTGGCAATTGTGGTTCAACGGCATGAGTGTGTGTGGATTATTTGACAAATCCATATCTCTGATAGGCAAATGACTATGACCCTCTTTCTACTCATTCTGGTGAGTGGGACATCAGTGTGCCTCCCAATGGAGTTTCCTATGACCAAAATATTGGTGGTCTGCCTTATGGGCTTAGATGTTGAGACACTGAGTTGACGCTGAATGTGACATGCTGGGTCTTGCTTTACTTGTGTGCTCTTTGATGTTGCTGAGGGTACGTATTGTAATTACTGTGCCTAAGAGGCCTTTGTAGTTTAGGTTTGGGTTGATTACTTCTAATGGTGGGCCTTGCTTTAGTTGTGTGCTCTTTGATGTTGCTGAGGGTACATATTGTAGTTACTGTGCCTGGGAGGCCTTTGTGGTTCAGGTTTGGGTTGATTACTTTTAAGAGCCTCAGCACATCTGAGTCTATGTGTGGTAGGTATTGTGTGGTATTTTGCGTTTTTCACAACCTCTTTGCTATTTTTAGTGGCTGTATTTGAGAGTCTTGTCTCCATAGCAATGTATAACTACATCACTCACATACTATATCAAACTGTTTCAGTATTAAGTGGTTGTCAGAAAACATGAGACAACTTCTACCTTGTCTCAAGATACCAATTTCTACTAAGTTTGCTACAGAGAGTGCAGGAAAGCGCAGATCTATGTTTCAGTTATTTTTATAGCGGGCTACAAGGATTAGCTAAAGTCATGTTTGAGTAAGGCTACAATCAATAAGAAAAAAATATCAGTTCTGTGCTCCTGGTGTGTAGCCACTGTAAGGAAGTACCAGAGGAGTTTACAACAGATTTGTTTGGGTGCTGTTTGTGTAACAAGTATAGTCTTAGTATAATCTCACAGAACAATGTTCTTCTTTATACAAGCATTGCTCTCATTTAGCACCAACATACTCAGGAATTCTTAGAGGTGGCTCTATAGGGAAAGTGAGATTCTAAGCACCTTCATCTATACAGGATACTGTTGAACTCTGCTGTGCATTGAGCAGTGTCACACAAGTGCAATGGCATTACACAGAGAGAGAGAGAAAAAACAATAAACAAGCAAAATGGCCTAGGAAGAGTAAACCTGTCTGGTGGACATCTGCAATAAATAAACTATATAACAAAAGGAAATAACTGTTGTCCAGGACCAAGAAGGGGCAGGTGCCCAATTGGAAGCAATCTCCTTAGCCTGCACAAGCAAATAAGAGTAATAGTGAAATCCTCTAAAGCCAACTTCGAGTCTAAATTGGCCACATCTACTAGAGACAATCATAAGGCCTTCTTCACATATATCCACACTTTCAAAGGAAGCACGCAGATCTGTTCAGAATTGGTGGTCAAGGGCACCACATACACAAATACTGTAGATATAGCCAATCTACTGGCTGATAGATTCAACAAAAACTTCTCCCTTCTGTCTCCCCATCAGTAAATCAGGACATCCCCAGTATCTGCCCCCCACCCCTTATCTCTGGGGAACAGGTCATCACTGCCCTCTCAAAGGCAAAAAATACAGCCTCCATGGGACCCGAAAACATCCCAAGCTGCATCCTACATGAACTCAGGCATGAACTTGCAGCACCATTAGGCACGCTATTCAACCAAAGCCTGATTGCCGGCTTTGTCCCATCTGAGTGGAGGATAGCCACTGTCATCCCTTTACACAAAGGTGGAGCGTCCATCAATCCAAGAAATTATAAACCCATCAGCCTAACTAACCTGATCTGCAAGGCCATGGAATGGATTATCATGGATCTCATTAACATGGACATTGGCAACCTCCAAACACTCAAACCCACACAGTTTGGTTTTGTCAAGGGGAGGTAATGTCTGTTAAATCTGGTTGATTTTGTTGAGACAGTCACCAAAGCCATGGATGAGAGGAAGACTGTGCACACCACCTACCTTGACCTGACCAAAGTCTTCAACACTATTCCCCACTTGGGCATAGTAGATAAACTCTCTCAACTAGGCATCAATCCATATGTTACCAGATGGGTAGCAAACTGGCTCACTGATGGAACCCACCTAATCAAAATAGGGAAGCCACCTCAAGCAGTCTATCCGTAATGAGCGGCATACCCCAGGGATTGGTCTTGGGGACTCTGTTATTTAGAATATACTTCTCTGAGGTGCAGGCCAAAACCAGTGGGCTATGGCTGACCAAGTTTGCAGATGACTGCAAGCTGGGCACAGTCATCAATTCCTCAAGTAATGTGGACATCCTCCAAGAGGTTCTCACCCAAACAAATGACTGATGCCAGAAACATGGGCTCAAGCTGAATGCCAAAAAGTGCATCATCATCCTCTTTGGGGAGAGTGACATCCCCACATATTATCACATTAATAATAACGTCCTAAGTACACAATCAGTAGTGAGGGATTTGGGCACCCAGGTTGATAGCAACCTGACTTTTGACCACCATGTTGCTTCTATTGTACAGAAAGCTTTCTACATGGCCCACCTCATAAGTAAAGGTATCTCATCTAGGGACAAAGAGGTCATAAGATCCCTGTGTTCTTCCCTTATAAGGCCAATTATTGAGTACAATACTCCCTTTGGCATGTACCTCGCAAAGTACATGCAGCAGCTGGAGAAACCACAGAGTTTCCTCACCAGAAGAATCCAAGGCCTCAAACACCTATCCTACACAGATAGGTGAAAATCCCTGTCCCGCTACTCAGTTTCATACAGACTCCTCAGAGATGACCTCTGTCTGGCATACAAAGCAATTTCAGACCCCGCCTTGATGGGACTGCTGCATATCTGCAAGTCAAGCTCCATTTGAGCAACTAGTAAGCGCAACCTTAACCTGGTCTGTGATATCAATAGGACTCGCTGGTGGGACAAACTTTTGTCCCAGGGACTACCGCATCTGTGGAATACACTCCCTCTCCACATCTAGCAGAGTACCACATTATCCTTTTTTATGCACAACCTTGATAACTGGATGGGAAATAGAAAATACACTCCTGGGATTCCACCAGTGTCCCTGCTGGACAGGGGCTTTGGGTGCTCACTTGTCTAAACATGGGCTAAACTTTTGGCTAGGCTTATAAGGGCCTCAGCAATAACCTAGTAACCTCCTATGATCCTATGATCCTACTGACCAATCACAACAAGCACACTCTAAATGTTTCACTGATTTTCAGCACAGAAGAGACCAGGTTAATCTCTACTCCCACTAGAGGCATACCTAATTTTTCTAACTTTAATCCACTAAAATGAAGCCCAAAGTGTAGTCAATAACCATGTTAGTCCAAACAGGAAACATATAGAAGCAAGCAGAAGTGGAAAACCATGCTTGTCAGCTTCCAGATGAGATACTCCGACACATTAGACCTTAAAATTAGGAGCACCTAATTAGCATTGGATATGAATATTCAGATAAATACAATGTACATGCCAATGCATGTTCAATTACACATGCCCACACACATTAAATTACACAAAAACAGCGCTTCATTTAGAGAACTTTTTAATTAAAACAGTTATATACTCACAGTAGCACAGGTGTGCTCATAATATGGAAAAATTTGTATTTTGTAATGGCTGCATATAATTCAAGTAATACATGGCACACTTGCCTCTTACCCTCTTACTCCAACAGTTCTATTTTTATGAAGACAGGTGTTTTTTGTAAAAAAAACAAATGCTTAAGCTAGTAAGCAATACGCACAAGACAATTGACATTCAGTAGTCCACCCCTAATAGACTAGAGTGCAGGTCTACCTGTGTCACCCCCCACAGGTCAGACTCAGAATGTCACAGTAAAACAGGTAGTTATTCAACTTGATCATCTTGGAAAAGCAATCTGCAACTCATGCTCATTGCTCTATGCATCTGTCGCCTCTCTTCAATGTTTCACACAGTAGCATTCATTTTCTTCATAAATCTATATTGCTAATGGAGAATGTAATGCTTTTGGAGTGACTGACTGTCAGAGCTCAGTTTTACATTATGAACCATGCTAAGTGCTCATTCTGCTTCAAGGTTGGGGAGAGCAGCAAGCAAAGGACAAGCCACATTCGTTTTTGAAAGGTCAGCATCATCGCAATGCAGGGCTACCAAGGCCCATGGGTGTTTACTTCAGGAAAGCAGATGATGTGTCTGATTAATATGGCCAATCAATCACCTGATATACTGGAAATACATCTATCAACTACACAACTCAAGATGAGTGCCAATGTCTGCAATAGTAGTGGAAGAAAGCTTCAGCTTCATAGCTGGATCTAGTAAGCTGCCCAGGTTCTAAAGCAGGGGATGTCTGGCAGGGAAGTGTTTTTTCATTTTGAACAGGGCTACAATGTGAAACTGCTAGGCCCTCTTGAAGATTTTATGCTCTATTATGATACTCCTGCTGTCATCCATGTTGTCAACTAATACATTTCCGCATCAGGACCAATACAGATTTCACTGTTTTCCAGGACATTGTCATCCATTTATAGAACTGAGTCAAAAGTAGAGTAGTTACATTGTCCAGGAACTGCATAGCAATGGTGGCTTGCATACCCTACTAGCATATGCCTGCAGCACTTTACAGATATCATTATGCAAGGAGAGTAATTTACTTTTCCTAACCTGTACTTGCACATTAACGTCCTGCAATGGTTTGAGTGAATACTGCAGGAATAGGAATGCCAGCTGAAAATCTTGGCTTTGCAGTCTCTCAGCTATTATCTCTTTAACAGAATGTGATTTATAGGACATGAAGTGGGAGCTCAGGGTGGGCTACAAGGCAAGCATTCTTTTGATGACTTTTGTCAGACTTAGCCATCAAGTAGGGGTATACCTGATAATTTTGAGGGGTTCACTTTCTACAAACATTGCAAACTCTCTGATGCTATGAGCTGCTGGAAAAGTGACAATAAATGTCAGATATCAACTCCTCCACAGGTATGACCATTGCCTTTACACCCCATTGAATTTATAAATCTGCAATGTGACATAAGCAGCCCATGTTGAAAATATGAGATTAAGCTCTTTTATTCTGGATAACACTGACACTGAATTCTGTTTACCAGTCATGGATGCATTGTTTTCTGCAGTCACCATGTTGCATATGGGAATACCAGACTTGCCCAGAGTCTCCATTACACAGTCAAAATGGCTTGGCCAATTCCATTGACACCTGCAGGCATGTTGAGAATTCTAACAGCATTTTTACCAATGCTATAGTAAAAACAAAACAAAACAAAAACAAAAAAACAAGTAATGTGTCATCCCTCATATATGTACTCTGGTTGCAGTACAAGCAGTATAGCACCTTCTGACACATTTGTGCAACATCCTGCTGATTATTTGGCTCCATTAAATCCTTTATTATGCAGGCAGCCTTTGGTGATCCGCAGGTAATTTTTTACACCACTTCTGGATCCATACCTCTTAATGTACTTCAAAATATAATTCCCAGTCATAGACGGCAAGTTGTGTTCAGTAAGTAAGCTCATACAGGCTGCTTCAGCCTCCAGCACTTTAGAGTTGGTTTGTTGTTTGGCAAACATTTCTGTCACTTTCCTCCCAGTCAAATGTTTGTCAGTCATATTGTGCTTTTCGTATCCATGTGTCACTATAGATCATTCCTTCCTGCATATCCAACTTTAATATTGGTAGCACAGCACATGTTTTGCAAAAGATATATCCTGGATCACACTTGCTTTCCATTACCCAGTCAAATGTGACCTTCCAGCTGCTTTGCATTGTAGTCATTCACTTCTCGGACGCAACATCTTTGCAGAGAGGAGGGAGTAATTAGAAAGCTTGAAGGCAGTTCACAGCTGTACTGTGAAGTTATACTTTTAACTACAGTAAAATGAAGCTAATATGATGGCAAACAGAAAAATCCTTACTCTTTTCAGTTGTTGCACTACAACACTTTAACAAAGCTTGCATTACACTCTCTTCTACCGCAGTTTGCACCATGCTGTTGTGTGATCCATCCATTACTTTCCTTCTGAAGTACATAAATATGACAGTTGAGACAAAGGATATGAAACCAAGCCAGAAACATCTTTAAATGCATATAACTAAGCAAGTCAGTTTAAAAACATATCACCATTCATGGCATAAAATGTGAACATTACTGCAAATGCTTCGTAATGCATCCAAGAAAAAGTTAATTGCAAATGTTTCTTAATATAGCCAAGAAAAAGCTCATTATTGCAAATGTTTCATAACACATCCAAGAAAAAACTCATTATTGCAAGTGTTTCATAGCATACCCAAGAAAAAAGCTCATTATTGAAAATCCTTCATGTTGTTGTGTCTTTCGGCTTTTACCGGTTAGGGGTCACCACAGCGGAACTCCGGTCCGCTAATGATTGGCAGTCGATTTTTACATGCTGAGTTGCCGGCCCTGATGCACAACCTTCTAATGCATCTAAAAAAAAAGCTCACAGTTGCAAATGTTTCATAATGCATCGAAGAAAATATTTTGCAACTCATTCAAGAAAATTTTCATTGCAAATGTTTCATAACACATCCCAGAAGAAGTTCATACATGGAAAATATTACAAAATTGATATAGCACAGGTATTACACCCGAGAATTACAGATCAGTCATTACTTAGCCCACCTGAACTCTCTACCAGCTGTATTTTGCATATACATTTTTCAGAAAGATATGAAATATTCAGCACAATTGTCTCACATTATTTTATGACTGCAAAGATAAGTACAGACATGAATGATTAGGACAGATCAAGATAATGAGATACATTGTGACCATCCTATGAAATTCTGGGAACTTTGCATGCACTCACCATCTTCAGACAATTGGAACAAGGCAAAAATGGTGCTGGAGCAAAAGACAAAAATCATTGAGTGACACAAAACTCAGTCACTAACACTTCAAATATCGGTATATCATTATCTCTCCTTAGTTTTGTAACATCTGTTAACAGATATTGAAACTTTGAGGAGTTTGTGTCAGGCTCAGCACTTTGGTTGCTGCAATACATCAGACATAAACAGATCAGTAAAGTCATTCGTAATAGACAGCTCCAGGAAAGCATAGTGCTGTATCCTTCTCCATCATAAAGAAACATTCCTTGTCACACAACATACAAATTTCAACATGATATAACAATACTGATATAACTATACTCTCACAGTGTAGCTAAAGCATGGAACTCACTCCCACTATCGACAGGACATATTCATAATCCTGTAACTTTCAAAAAATCTCGAAAGCAGCATCTTAACAATTCTTGGCTGTGCTTAGGCTGTACTCCTGGATAATCTGTAATACACTTTACCCCCCCCCACCTTCCAGAATCACTCTTAGACGTTTCTTTCTTCTCATCAAATACTACCAAATGTTAACAGTCCTCTAACCTGTTTCATCTAATAATCCACCCTCTATTGTCCTATAACAATGCCTTCACTGTATCACTATAAAGTGACTGATATAATATAACGTACTACTACTACAACTGTCAATGCGGGTACTGATGTCCTAAGGACAGGTTGTATAACATGTTCATAGGTTCATAGGTTCATACTAGGCTATTTGCCCTAGGGCATTTATAAGCCTAGCCAGAGTGTGTGTGGCTTCCGCCACCCCTTGGAATGAGAATACTGTGCCCATTTAGGGTTTAGTTTACTGTGCCTCTGTCTAGCAGTGACACAGAGATGACCCCCGGGGTAAACCTACGATCTCCCATCCACTCATCAAGATTTCTCTTGAAGAGAGTCAGTGAGGGGCTCTGCCTAACATGGACTGGAATTCTGTTCCAGAGTGTAGGGAGCCTCTGGGTTATGAATCTGTCCCTCCAGCATGTCCTATTTATTTCTGTGTTGAGGTTCAAATCTCTTGCTCTCATGTCTCTGGTGGATTTGGATTTTCTGAGGTGGAGCATGTCCATTAATTCCAGATTGGACATGGCCTTATACGTCAGGCATAGATCGCCTCTGAGTAGGCGGTATGCGACTGAATAGAGCTGGAGTTTCTTCAGTCGGGCAGCATATGACATGTTTGAGACCCTCGATCCTCTTGGTGAGGTACTTTTGGGGTCTTTCTAGCTGCTGCAGGTGTCGGGTAAGGTACATCCCAAATGGGGCATTGTACTCAATTATGGGCCTGATAAGGGAAGAGTATAGGGGAACAATGACCTCTCTTGATCTAGATGTGAATCCTTTCATGATAAGGTGGGTAATATAGAAGGTCTTCCTAACCACCTTGGCAATGTGAGTGGCAAATGAGAGGTTAGTATAGTATATGTTTGCTTCCTCTATCAATACTTAAGCACTGCAGTATCACTCTAAAGTGACTAACATAAATACGGTAAATAATAAGGCACTTATAATGACTGTCTAGATCACAGAGATCACTCAACAGATTGTACAAATATCCCAAGGACAGGTTCTATATGTATATATGATTGCCTCTACTGACAATATTTAAATGCAGATGTGTGTGTCTTTTGACATGTATCTCCATCAACTTCTTTCTGTATAGTGTTGATTTTGTACTGCTGAGTCTATAACAACTTTTTTTTGTATATTATTGACCTTGAAAACTTACTTAGTTACCTCTCTACCCAACTACCCCAGTAGACCATTGTATTGGGTGACTTCAACATAGACTGGTTCACCTGCAGTTCCCAGAACCCTACTAACCACATAAATCTCTTTGGATTCTCTCAATTAATAACCACTCCTACTAGAACCCACAAACCTAGCAAGAAAGAATCTACTCTTGACTGGATCCTTATTAATAACCACCCTGGCAATTATACTCCAGGAACCCTTCCCGACAATATAAGTGACCATATGCTTACCTACATTATTAGACAAAAACTCCATATCTCAACTACTCATAATTTCAAAACTTCCCGCTCAAAAAAATTCTTTAATCCAGATAGCTTCCTAAACAAATTGTAAGCATGTGACTGGTCACCACTGACCCATCTTGAACTTGATGAGGCTATGACCTACTTCAACACTAACTTTCTTCAAATCCTAGACTGCCACGCACCTTATCGCTCTACTAGAATAAGAACCAAATCTGCCCCATGGCTAACAAAACAAACTAAGCAAAAGATTCTCCTCAGAAATAAAATCTGGTCTAAATGGAGAGCTACCAAATGTCCATCTGATCACCTCCTCTTTAAATAGTTAAGAAATACCACCAAGAATGATATTCTTAGAGACAAAAAAGATTTCTACCTTCACCTCCAACAAACCAGTCAACAAACTCCACAAAGATTTTGGTCAGGGATAAACAAACTTCTTCAGCCAGGACACTCTACTACTCCTGTCCTAGCAGGTTTCAACCATAATAACTCCAACCAGATCCCTGATGCCTTTATAGGTTCATAGGTTCATAGGTTCATACTAGGCTATCTGCCTGAGGGCATTTATAAGCCTAGCCCATAGTTTTGTCGCTTATGCCACCCCTTTAGTTTGGAGAAACTATGCCCATTATTTTACTGTGCCTCTGTCGAGCAGTGACACTGAGGTAACCCCTGGGGTGTATCTGCGGTCTCCCATCCATTGGTCAAGATTCCTCTTGAACAAGGCCAGCGAGGTGCTCTGCCTCACATAAACCGGGATTTTGTTCCATAGCATAGGGAGTCTTTGGGTGAAGAATCTATCCCTCCAGCACGTCCTATTAATAACCGTGTCGAGGTTTAAGTCTCCCACCCTTGTGGCTCTGAGGGATCTAGATTTTTTGAGATGAAGCATGTTCATCAACTCTGGGTTTGACATGGCCTTGTATGTCAGGCATAGGTCACCTCTGAGCAAGCGGTAAGCAACTGAATATAGCTGGAGTTCTTTCAATCGGGCAGCATAAGACAGATTTTTGAGACCCTTTATCCTTTTGGTGAGGAACTTTTGTGGCCTCTCCAGCTGCTGCAAGTGTCGGGTCAGATACATTCCGAATGGGGCATTGTACTCGATCATTGGTCTGATGAGTGATGAGTATAGGGAGACTATGACTTCCCTTGATCTAGATGTGAATCCCTTCATGATAAGGTGGGCAATGTAGAAGGTCTTCCTAACTACTTTAGCAATATGAGTGCCGAATGAAAGGCTACTGTCAACCTGGGTTTCCAGGTCCCTGATAACTTCTTCTGTGATCAGGGGATTGCCACCTATATGGTAGCTAGGGGTAACCTTATTTTTCCCGAAGGGTATGACTATGCATTTCTTGGCATTTAACTTTAGGCCATGGCTCTGGCACCAGTTATCCATTTCTGTGAGACCCTTCTGAAGGATATCTGTGTCGGATGTGTTTTCAACTACGGCGCCCAGTTTGCAGTCATCTGCAAACTTTGTCAGCCATAACCCTCCTGTGGTTGCTTGTACTTCAGAAAAGTCGATGCCAAACAAGAGTGGGCCCAGGACTGAGCCCTGTGGGACACCACTTGTAACAG
This sequence comes from Protopterus annectens, assembly GCF_019279795.1. NCBI lineage: Eukaryota > Metazoa > Chordata > Ceratodontiformes > Protopteridae > Protopterus > Protopterus annectens. The sequence continues at coordinate 109,659,491 of NC_056735.1, forward strand.
GCTTTGAGTCTGACATGGTGCCAGCAACTCTGACCCTGTGGGTTCTGTCACTCAGCCAGTTTGCAACCCATCTTGTAATGTATGGGTTAACATTTAAGTTGATGAGTTTTTCAATGATACCCGAGTGGGGTATTGTATCGAAAGCCTTCGCCAGGTCTAGGTAGGCTGTATGGACTGCCTTACCCTCGTCAATGGCATTGGTGACTGTTTCAAAAAAGTCAACCAAGTTTAAAAGGCATGATCTGCCTTTGACAAAGCCAAACTGGGTTGGATCCAAGGTCTGCAAATTCCCTATGTCTTTATTTATGAGATCCATTATGATCCTCTCCATGGCTTTGCAGATAAGGCTTGTCAAGCTAATGGGACGGTAATTTCCAGGGTCGGTGGAGGCACCGCCTTTGTGGAGTGGGACCACAGTTGCTGTGCGCCACTCCCTGGGTACGTATCCGGAGGTGAGACTAAGATTAAACAGCTGTCCTAACTGTGGGTTTAATTCCTCGTTGAGTTCATGGAGCACACAGCCGGGGACACCATCAGGTCCCATGGATGCTGTGTTCTTTGCCTTGGAGAGAGCAGTTCTCACCTGGGCGTTAGCGATGTTTGGGGGGCTACAATCATTTGGTATAGATATCTCTCCTTTAGGGGGGGGGAGAAGTTTGCACTGAACCTGTCAGCCAGTATGTTGGCAATGTCTGTAGGATCAGTAATCTTCACATCATTTTGAACTAATTCTGAGCATATCTGGGAGTTTCCTCCTAGGTTTCTGACATAGCTAAAGAATGCCTTATGGTTGTCTTTAGAGTCCTTAGCTATTTTTTCTCAAAATTAGCTTTGGATGTTTTTATGAGAGCTCTTAGCTTTTTACTTATAGTGATCAGCGGTGTCTTACCTTTTAAGGATTTTGCTCTATCTTGTAGTAGCTTTCTCCTTTTGTTGTAGAGTTTGTTTATGGCTGGGGTCCACCAGACTGGACGCTTGCCTTTGGTACAAAGGGTCTTTGTTTTGCTTGGGATTGCCTGATTCATGCAGCCCTGCAGGTGCTGGTAGAAGGCATTTGTAAGTGATTCAGCAGTTTGAGTAATGTTTACCGCCGGCTCAGGGGCCTTAAAGGAGACCACACTAGTCTTTAGAAGTGTGAAGTCGGCTTTCGAGAAGTTCTTTACTGTGGTCTTTTTCATTTCGGGTGGGGGCGGGATGAGGACCTCCAGTGAGATTAGTTTGTGATCTGATCTCACCAGTGAGGGGTATACTTCTGGCGTTGAACATTGTGCTCCCATGTTTGTGATGATGAGATCAAGTATGTTTTCTCGTCTTGTGGGGATGGTGACTAGTTGTTCCATGGCATTTGAGTTTATGAATTCCAGGAACTTTTGGGCTAGGGTGTTTGGGCTTGAGTAGTGTTCCCAGTCTATATTAGGGTAGTTGAAGTCACCTAGTATGATGGTGTTCGGAGATACATTTATCCCCTCCAGTGTTTTCAGGAAGGCCATATGAGGTTCCTGAGTTTGCGAGGGTGGCCTGTAACATGCTACAAATTGCAGAGCAGTCTTGCCTATGGTTAATTGCACCTGGATGGTTTCCGATGCATCGTGCGTTGCCACCAATCTTGAGGTGTGGGTGTCCTTGATGAATACGGATACCCCTCCTCCTTTCTTGGTATTGTCCGGGTTTTGGGGCTGGAACGCATGATATGAGGTAAAACCTGATAGTGCTGGGGTGCTCTCAGGAGCCTTGAACCAGGTTTCTGTCACAGCACAGACATCGATGTTCTCCATACTGAGAAGGGCCTCGAGTGAGTGCATCTTGAGGTTGAGACTTCTGGCATTGAGCAGTATTACCCTTAGTTTTTTTTCTTTGTTGTGTTCTAGGGTGGTAGGTTTAGAATTTGAGCCTTGCCTAAAAAAGGCACTATGGGGGTGGCAAGAGCCTTTGCCAAAATCAGGAATCCCAGGGGTGACAAGTGCAAACCGGCCCTTGCGAAGCAGCATGGCTTGTCCAGCATGTCATCCCAGGCAGACAGACATTGGATCCCCTTTGAATGACACCAGAGTTTAAGCCAATTGTTAAAGCTGATCATCTTGTCTCTGTATTGTGGCATCATTTTTGGTGAAGGTAGGATACTGCTCAAGGTCAGGGTCTTACCTGCTTGGGCTACATAATCAGAGAGCTCCTCTATGTCCCTTTTCATGTAGTCCAAGGAGGTACGTCTCAGGTCGTTAACACCAGCGTGGACAATGATTGAGTCGTACTTGTACCTGCTGTTGAGAGACCTGAGTGCATGCGTTATGTGGCGGATTCTAGCACCCGACAGGCAGCTTACTGTGACCTTCTCCTTACTCAGTCTGGTGAGCGGGACGTCAGTGTGTCTGACTATGGAGTCACCAATGACTAGTGTGTCTGGCATTATGTTTGGCCTTAAGGGCTGTGACTGCTTGACACTCTGACTGTGTGGTCTATGTGTTGCAGGTGTTGTGTTCTGAGGTGGTAGTTGTTTGGGTGTCTGCTTTGGTGGCCTCTGCTGTTTTGGTAGATTTTTGATCAAAGCCTCCAAGTATGTCTTTGTGTGTTTATGTGTATGATTTGAGGTTGTGATGGTATTATGTGAGACTGGGTCTATAGTGTGTGTGGTTACCTTCTCCTCCTGTCTGGTCTTGCCAGTCCTATGTTGAGAGAGCTCAGCTTCCAGTTTGGCCGTATAGTTGCATCTCTCGCATGTATTTGTATTTTGTGGGAGGAGGAGAGGATTGTCTGTGTACATGAGGCAATTGTAACATTGCCTCAATATTCCCAGGTTCACCAGCTGAGCAGGAGAGGACATTAGCAACTGATCCCACGACATGCTAGAGGGTATAGACAGAAAAACTTAAAGAAAAGGTTTTGGGGGATGTGGGTGACCGAGAAACGGGGTTTGCTTTTTTGGGGTACTTTCTATAACAACTTTAATAACTATTTTACAGAAGCCATTCTAACCCTAGCCCATTCTTTGCCTCCTTCTACTGCTTCCCCACTAAATACCTCCAAGACTTCATCTTCTACCTTTCATATACAACCTGTACCTACATCTCTCATCTATAAGCTACTTAAAAAACTGAAACCTTGCACCCTGTCTGCTGACCGTCTCCCATCTGACTACCTACAAATTGCCACAAAAGCTATATACTACCCCATCTCTATCCTTATTAACAGAACTATCTCTGAAGGCAAAATTCCTACCATACAGAAAGTATCCCACATCATCCCATTACATAAAGGTGAATCTTCTATTGAGCTTTCTAACTTTCAACCTATTGCCTTACTCTCCCCATTAGCTAAGATAATGGAAAAATGTATTCACAAGCAACTACTTAACCACCTTCGACAAAATAACCTACTAGCCAACTGCCAACATGGCTTCAGACCATTCCACAGCACAACGACTGCCCTTCTATCCTTCACTGACTCTGTAAATAAAAATCCTAACAATAACTCCTTTTCCTCTGCACTATTTATTAGCCTGTCAAAAGCCTTTGATATGGTTAACCATAACTTACTTCTAGACAAACTAAAGTCCCATTGTCTTGATCCACAAGCATTACAATGGTTTAGGTCTTATCTTAAAAACAGACAGCAAGCAGTACTTTAGGATAACAGTCTGTCTTCATTACTTCCAGTAAATATTGGAGTCCCACAAGTCTCTATCTTAGGTCCCCTTCTTTTTTCCTTATTTATTAATGACCTACACATGTACATACCTCAAGCCACCTGCATTCAATATGCAGATGACGCAACCTTAATCTGTACTGCTAAGAATATAGCCTCCCTCCAGTCCCTCACCCAAACTATTTTCCATAATGTTGAAAACTGGTTTATGCAACACTGCCTCTTCCTAAATCCCAAAAAAACAAAACTACTGCTTTTTACTGCAACTCATAAATCACCCAATCCATTCTTCTCTATAACCTCTAACAATGCTACCAACATAACCCCAGATACTACAACCCACCTACTAGGTGTAACAATTGATAATCGTCTTCACTATGATGACCATATTAACTCCACCATAAAGCCTCTTCCTAAATCCCAAAAAAACAAAACTACTGCTTTTTACTGCAACTCATAAATCACCCAATCCATTCTTCTCTATAACCTCTAACAATGCTACCAACATAACCCCAGATACTACAACCCACCTACTAGGTGTAACAATTGATAATCGTCTTCACTATGATGACCATATTAACTCCACCATAAAGTCTGTTAACAAAAAACTTGGTACTCTCTATAGAATGAAACCCTTCCTTATCCCTTCATCCAGGAAAACTATTGCCCAAACCCACCTCATTTCTACCCTTTTCTATGCCTCTGCTATATATACTAACCTATCTAAAAACAACCTCTCCAAACTTTCTACCTGTTATAATAGCATAGCTAGATTCATCACATGCTCACCCTTTAAAACTCACCACTGCCTCAACCTCAAACAACTAGGATGGCTAGCACTGCAGAACCATATACTCTGTCAACAGTTACTTATCACTCAAAAGATCCTATACCACCCCAATAATACTCCTATCCTCACTAATCTGATTTCACCATATAAAAATCTAGCTACACTACATTCTGCTAATAAACTCCTGGTCTCCTCGATTAAATCTAACAACAAAGCTGGTGACTCACTTTTCTCAAACACTACAGGTAAAAACTGGCATCAGCTTCCTCCTGAACTATCTACCCTAGCTTCTACTTCTCTATTTAAAAAAACATATTAAAGAACATCTTAAAGCTCAGTGTCTTTGTCCTTGTGCTAACCCAGACTGAAATCTTTTCCCCACTCCCCTAACCTATGCCTCCAAATCTAGTTACTTATCTTTTTTATTTCTCTTTTCGTAGTAAGAGGATAAAATATAAGGGCTTTACTCTGTCTTGATCATACCCACTTTTGTGTTTAGTATAATTGTTTTTTATTTAGTTTAACTTTTAGTATAATGTCTATAGTTTATAATTATAATACTATATTTTTCTTTTAACCAATGCTACCTCTGTACTGTTATTATACATGTCTTTGTTATATATTGTTAACTTTGTCACTGTTCATGCTTGGAGCTTTTCTCCCCGGGCCTCTACTGAAAATGAACATATATCCAGTTAGATTAGCCCAGTCAACAAATGTAAAATAAAAATAAATAAATAAATTGTACTGTTGGAGCTTTAATCCCTGGGCTTCCACTGAAAATGAGTTCCTCTGATCCAGATGGACCACCCCGGTAAACAAATATCAAATAAATAAAATAGAATAAATAAACACTGCAAGCTTTGCAGCTAACTATACTCACATAGTCTGTATATGCATATTTTTTAAATTTACTTTACCCCCTCACCAGGTAAAAGGGTTATTTACTAGCAATGCCTGGTAAAAATCAAAATATTTTTTGAAGTACTGAGAGCAGAAGAATAAATAAAAACAGTCTAACATACTTTACAGCAGAAATAGCAGTAAGGCAAGTATAAACAACGCATTATGGCATGTGGAATAGCAGATACATTGTGTTTGTACTACTCTCCCTACCAATAAAAAATCATGTCTATCTCTTACAGAAAGCGAATGTACTGCAATTTGACCAGGAACACCCCAAAAGCCACATAGATCTATTGGCCTGCCAATATATGCTATATAGCTCACACAGCTCTATATTTTTTCTGGTATTTTTTTTTTTTAATAAACAAAGCCAAACATTTATAAAAATGCACTCAGGTCCTGTTGTTAGTTGCAAAGGAAACACATGAAACAACTGCATCCTGAATTGAACAATACACAAGCCCAAGTACTTCTTTTAAAACATCACCTTCAGGATAGCTGATTGCTAGTTTTACTTCAGATGTTTAACAGCACAGTATAGTTAAGATTACATGTATTTTCCTTATGGGAATGTATGCATGATCATTATGAAATGAATCCAATGATTTTACAGCATGTGTGCTTTGAATTTGTTGTGGTTAATCACTTTCATAAAATGACCGTCTCCTACCACTCAAAAAAAATCTTCTGACCAAAATCATCTTTGATGACTGACTTATCAAGTAAAATCATCACTAGATACAAAGACACACACACACACACACACACACACACACACACACACACACACACACACACACACACACACACACACACACACAGTTCAGGCAACTAAATCAAGTGATATGTTTCCTATAGAACCAAAAGTGACAGTGACGTTACTGGATGCAATGTTCTGCCCATGCACTTGTAGAGGTGTGCCTACCACCATCCTCCTGTTACACTCCCTGCCATCCTCTCAGCATCACATAGACCTTAGGGTTACACATGCGGTACACTATGGCATGCTAGTCCATGGCATTACAATGTTTAGAGCAAGAAAATGTTTTTGGTGCTGTGGATGCAGCAAAATTGAATACGGTCTTATAAGAAACATCTTATTAGAAAGAAAAATTCAGTTCTTTAGTACCTAGGTACTGCAAGTATCTGAAGAGATTCTCTATCTCAGGTTACAATCTTCCAGGCATGCTCATATTGAAGAAAGGATGACTTCTTGATTGCTGTTTAGTTCTCTTTGGATTTCTAATTTAGGCCATGTTTGTTCATTTAACCCCTTGCCTATTTGTATAACAACAGCTATGTTCACAGTCTTCACACACACAAACCAGCCAGCTTTTCATCTTGACAAAATTCAGCTGGTTCTTCACATTAACAAATAAGTTTATGGCTTGATTGTATGAGCAACACTAAAATACACTGCTGTTGTGGATATCTAAGTTTGGAGTGTGCCTAAATGTATTCCCTCTGAATGCCTAGTTTCCCATCAGATAATTAAACTGATTTTTCAGAACTGACTTTACTTGCTTGCTGCTGTCTAAGTCACTTATCTATTATAAAGTACAGCTGGGAAGTGTAAAAGTAAATCCAGTCCTCCTTCTCAACTTTAAAAAACAAACTCAGACCTTTTAAGAAAGTTTTCGGGAACTCCATCATCTGGAAACCATGGTCAGTAATGGCTGCGGCATACTGTCAGCTCCACATTAAATACCCCACAGCCAACATGCTCCTCATTAAATACCCCACAGCCAACATGCTCACCTCCCTTAAGAAACAGTATTAGCACAGCATCTTCTAAAACCCTTGGCCTTCTTCTGTTCACATCCAGCTGGGAATCACCATCTTCTCTTCTTCATTTGAGTAGATATTCCTGTTCAAACAAGTTTGAACAATGAATGAATGAATGACTCCCTATCCTGCCCTGCTTAATATGCAGACTTAACTGATCTAACTGAAGACAGAAACTATATCAGGTCTACTGCCACATATTAAGCAGGCAGTCTATGAGAAGAAGGTTAGAAACTGGCCAGCAGTGTGCAATTTAGCTGTAGTAAAACAAAGCTCTGATTGGCTGAGACATCTACAAATGGAACAGACGTCACTTTACTGCAAATATCTCGCACACAAGCACCTAAATCAGGCAGTCACAGATGCAACTGTATTTAACTTAAAAACAGATGCTCCTGGGCAATTCAGGATGATTGCGATGTATGTGCAGAACTCGACAACTGAATAAAGTGGTAAAACAACAGCACTTGAAAGTAGCTAAAAGTGCAAACACTCTGCAAATACTAATGTCTTTTAGTTTTTTCCACTACCCAAAGGAATTTTTACTCCTAGCCTCCTTATTCTCCCTAATCACCCCAACAACTAGTTCCCTGAGCTGTCTCTAGCTCTCTGCAACTCCTTCTGAAGATTCTATATCTATCTACCTTGTAAATATTGTAAACAGCTTCTTATGTCAAATGAATGCTTTAAATGGTTTCCTTACTTTAACGTACTATATCTATCTTCCTTGCAAATATTGTAAATAACCACTTTTATCAAACTAGTGCCTGAAAACGGTTTCCTTACTTTAATCGATTGTTTTTGTATATGTTTGCTACACTTCAATTTTTATGATGATTTTTCCCAAGTGAATCTCCACAGTACAGCCTTCCAGATACATCATAATTGTTTTTTGTCTATTAAGTCTGATACAGAATGTTCATTCATGTAAACTGTAATTTATTTTTATAACTTACTTACTTTTGTATCTTAAATGTTTATGTAACTGTTGGAGCTTTTCTCCGCGGGCACTCATCGGCCCAGTGGACTTCCCCGGTCACCAAACTGAATAAATAAATACAATTTTCTGGTTAGGGGTCGCCACAGCGGAACTCTGGTCCACTAATGATTGGCAGTGGATTTTTACGGTGCCGAGTTGCCAGCCTGATGCCCAGCCTTCAAAGAAGGCACACCCATTCACGCACACACCAACCTGCATGTGTTTAACATCACTCGACCGTGGGACATGCAGACTCCAGACAAAAGGCACTCTAGCCGAGAATTGAACGGAAGAACCTCTTGCTATGAGGCGACAATGTCAGCTGCTGTACCACTGCAGCCGCACTTGCAAACACTTTGCAAATAATGCACAAATACAACAGCATCACTTGTACATTTTAAGGTAAAGTGCAACACAGCAATGTGGAGTATTTAGGTGTGGATGAATCAGGATTCAGCTCAACTGTTAAATACAATGACACAAACATTACTTTAAAACAGTTAAAAGTGTAAAAACTCAGCAACTAATGTAGAAATATAGCAGCATATTTGTATATTTCAAGATAAAGTGTAAAACTGAAATGTGGAGTATCTAGCAATGGATGGATCTGCATTCAGCAGAAAGCCTCAGCAATATGAGGAACAGACCAAATTTTTCAGGCTGAATCATTAGCATTGTGCAAAGCAGAACATTTGGCAATTATACAAGGATGACTTTGCAGTACTTGACTCCTACATTGTTAATATCCCCATTTCTAACACCGAAAGAAAAGGGTGTGCACTGTTGAATGGCAATGTACACTCTTTTCATTTTATAACCCACATAGCATGGCATAATTACTCTTTGAATCACACTGCCTCATTATTCTAATCATAGAAACGAATTCTGAAGAACAGAACATGCTTAGTTAGCATTAGCCATGGTCCCAGACTGCCACTTTTGCACGCAGTCACTGCCAGTGAGACCACTGTCACATTTCAGACTGGAACTTTCATACCACTGTAATGGCATAGTTTTGCCTGTATCTCTCAGGCAATCCTGCTGAAAAAAGGATTGTGGAGTGCGTTATGCACTTCTGAATACCTCGTTATCCACATGCTAATTCTATGACTATACCTCTGTTAACTAAAGTTGTTTGCTGACATTCCTTTTCTTCGTATTCTCATATATGCACTTCTGACCCTGTGGGTTTAAAAAGAGGTAACCCAGAACAACAAATACAATTTGCTTACCGCTTTTCTTGTTTTGTACATTACAAAAGGCCGCCATCATGCACAACCTATAAGGAAGGTTTTGATAGCATTCACTTTACACAAAGGCACAGTGTCAGTCTGCAAAACATTCCAAGGGTTATACTATTACTAATATTAATCTAACATTATCCATTTTATATCAGCAGCTGGTTTACATACTTTTTAGGTTTCGGTCTCAATGAAAAAATACACAGAATTGTAACTTTCTTTTAAAAATTTCTATTTATGTAGTTAGCATAGCTACTCAAGAGTCTATAATAAACTATAGCGCTCTACATATTTTTTACTGAAATTTTTCGAAGCAGTGTGTTCCGCTAGCAGCCATCTACTTCACATAGAGAGGTTTTATGTGAAAGGTAGAAAGGAATTTGGAAGAGGAAATCAGAAAGACAGACAATTACTGATATTCCAGTTAGTCTCATTGAAAATAAAGGCAGGCTTCACAGTAGTACAAAACAATTGTAACCAAACAACTCAGCATTAGGCATTTAGAAAAAAACTCCAATCAAACTGCTACCATCCCTAAAGTAGTGTCAACCACTGGCCAGTCAAAATGAAAAAAGAAAGTGGACTTGGACTGAAACGACAAATTCAAATACTGCTAAATACGTAATTATGGTATGACAGCTCAGAAGTTACACTGGGAGAGGAGTCTCTGCTACCTTCTGCACAAACACTAAACTAAGCTGAATTCACCTACTTAGTGGATGGTTTCACTATGTAAATCAGATTTTTTATACAGATGGTTATTTTGTCATATCTATAAATATGAGAACGTTTTATATATAGAACATGGCCTTGGACAGTGTTTTTATTTCACAAAAATGTTATACATGAACACCACTATAGTTTTCAAGCAACCTCTTTATAGTAATACAAAATATATGCCTCATGCTGTGCTTGGAAACTGGTGATAGTTTTCACCATTTAAAATATACAATTTGTCAGAGGTACTCACAATGTGAAGTGGTACAAATAAAAAGCATGACTTACCCTAAACATATATTTAAGCCATGTTCCAGATAATCTCTTGTAGCGAGTGCATTTGACAGTGTAAAGGTCGCACCAATAATAATATCACCATTCTGTCTGTACTTCAGAAGTCTGCTTATAGCTGGTTTCCTCCACACTGACTGTGTGATTTCACAAACAAGGATAAGGATGAACATAAACAACAATGACATGATTATCTGCAGAATTTACAGTAAATGTTATTGAAACTGAATAGCTCTTTGGCATATTTATCATCAAAACAAATATTGCAGGGGTTTTGCCTGCAAGTTCGATAAGGTTTTGAAACTGGACCATTAAATGGGACTAAAAAAGAAACTGTTATTCAATGAAGACAAAGTTAAATGCATTATAAAATTGTAATTTTAAGTCTCTTTTATGATATAGAAGTTTTTCACTCAAATTATTAGATCATTAGCCTTCATGGCTCCTTTTGCAATTTATTTTCCTTTCGAAATTCTGTGCTCTGTGTTACTCTGTCAGACTTTATATACTCTACCTTACTACTAAGGGATTTATTTTATTTAAGAAAAAATCAAATTATGTGTATGCATTCATTTAATGACAAAACACTACAGAATTTACAAAGTAACTGCCTAAGGCAAACTGCATTCTTATAGTGAATTCTAATAGCAGTAACATCTTCAGGTAAACATGTTATATAGAGGTTTATAGATTAGTACTAAGCTAATTGCCCTTGCAAGCCTAGCCAATTATCCTTTGTGGGGCTCAAAACCTGCACCTCATGTTAGCAAGTTAAATGCCTTAACCACTAGGCCACCCTCCCTTTGGAATGTAAAGCATGGTTTTATTCTTTCCAAGTGGTTTTCTGCTTTAGTTTGCCCATTTCCAGAAACTGTACAAATGTGGGAAGGTTATATTACAAACAGTTGCAACTGCAAACAAAAGTTGCAGCATAAGCCACCGTGAATATGCTCACTATGGCTATTTAACTGTAATAAATGTAGCATCATCACTGAATATAATACTGACTTGTGATCTGCAACAAACCTTTATTCCAAGGTGACCATTTCATGCAGTTCATCTTTATATTTATTTATATTATTTATATTTTCCACCATGTATTTCTCAATGACACATGCATGGTATTTGCTATCCATTTCTCAGTGACACATACATGATGCTGCTCAGCACTTTACTCAGCTTTCTATGACATATACATTGTCATGAGTTATGCAACGATCAGTTCTCCATAACACATATACATTCCAGTTCTGCATGTGTTAGCCAAGTCTACATGCCACACACACACACAACCCTTTTTAGGTCTATATCACCAGATCGAATGTTTAGGTTATCGAACACCTAAACATTGAACTGGTAAGACCGAAACTGAAAACCGTGAATGGCACAGGGAAAGACTTCCGTTGGCCACAAAAAAAAAACAAAAAACAAATTTAAACCCAAACAAAGTGGGGGGCTTCACCCACCACACCCCTGATGTGGGGGTTGTGCCCCCCACACCCCCTAACTAAATATACCAACTCAGAGATCACTCTACAGTAGACAAAATGTCAAAATCCAGTTAACAGCTAAAGGAAATCTTTCCCTGCATTAAATCGGACGTTCGCAGTTTTCTGCTTTCGGTCTTACCAGTTCGATGTTTAGGTGCTTGATAACCTAAACATTCGATCTGATGATATAGACCCACCCTTCTCAGCACGTGGCACAGACGACCCTGCTCAGTGTGTGACTGCAGCTCTTCATAACACTTATATGAATGCACTCTGAATGTGAGAGTTCCATGTGACATGTGAGAGTTCCATGTGACACATACATGACACTGATAAGCATGGAATAATCAGTGTTACATAAACTTGCATTATATCTAATCACTATGAAACCTGGCAGTTAAATAGCTCAGAACCATAACCAAAACACACATGTGGAATGTTTGGAGAAAAACAAAACATTATTTTTCAGGAGGCATGCCCTCTTCCGCCATTCCCATGTAGGAGACTTTGGCTGGCTAAAGAAAAAGTCACAGTTTCATGGTTATTTCCCAATATAGGTCAGTCAATTACTGTGAGTGTGAGAAAATGTGATTCAGAAACAGCTGTGGCTGCAATGAGAAATACCTCATTGTTGCCTCATTAGCATGTCCCAGAATCATGTTCTAGTTAGTACTAGTAATGTCTGACTTGATGGCATCAGTGCTCTCCCTAACAACCTGTACATCATTAGCATGCTCCTGAATCATGTTCTAGTTAGTACTAGTAATGTCTGACCTGATGGCATCAGTGCTCTCCCTAACAACCTGTACATCATTAGCATGCCACTGAATCATGTTCTAGTTAGTACTAATAATGTCTGACCTGATGGCATCATTGCTCTCCCTAACAACCTGTACATCACATTGGAAAAGTCTGTCACAAACACACACACACACACACACACACACACACACACACACACACACACACACACACACACACACACACACACACACACACACACACACACACACACACACACACACACACATATAGATTTTCATGCAGCCTCCCACATCAATATCTTCACTGACCTTACCTGCTGATTGAATTTAGGCTAGAAATGAGTTTAACACCTTTCCTCTCCCCCTCTTTGCAATGCTAGATATCTCCAGTGAATGTTTTTGTACACCCAAACACAACCTCAAGGTCATGCTGCTAAAAGCTAGGAGTCTTAACATGAAATTGCACTCACTGGAAGCAGTCCTCTCCCTGGAGGATGTAGACATTTGTGATGTCATGGAGACCTGGTTCAAGGCTGTGGAGAGCACCCCAGCCGTTCACACCACAAACAGAAGGCAAGACAACTAAAGGAGGTGGTATATCAATATTCATCAAAGATAAATACACCTCCAAATTGGTTAAACAGTGTGATGCCCAACATATACTTCAGGTGCAATTAACTGTTGGTAGGACACCTATTCAAGTCATTGCCAGTTACAGAGCCCCTTCCATGAACCAGGACACCCACTCTGCCTATTTGGATCAACTTGAGTCTATCAAGATAGATCCGAACACCATTGTTTTGGGCAACTTTAACTACCCTACCATTGACTGGGTGAATTACTCTTGCTTAAACTCATCTACCCAAAGGTTCCTTGACTTTGTCATCTCCAGTGCCCTGGACTGGCTGGTTGACACCTCCACTAGGGGTGCCAACATCCGGGATCTGGTGCTTACAAATATGGGAGACCAATGTCACACCCCCACTGTGAGTTCATCCCTGGTGAGATTTGACCACAAATCAGTCTCATTTGAAGTAACTATCACACACCCCCCCCCAGCAGTAACTAGATTAAAAAACTTCTCCAAAGCAGATTATAACCTATTATAGAATGGCATAAATAGCATCACTACACCTCCCCCCTCAGACAGAACTGGTAACTATGCCGAGCTCTACACCAATGCCCTCTACAAGCACCTGTATGACTGCATTGGCCCATCAGTACCTGTTAGGACCAAAACAAGCTCATCAAGGAAGAGAAAACCTGCCTGGTGGACAACTTTCGTTAACAGGCTTTACAATAAAAGGAAGAAACTGCTGTCTAAGAGTAAGAAAGAGCGAGATTCAAACTGGAGATGCTCTGCCCCAGCTTAAATAAGCAAATAAGATTTCTTGTGAAGACCTCCAAGGCAAACTTCGAACCCAAGTTAGCTTCCTCAACAAAGGGCGACTATAAGGCATTCTTTAGTTACCTCCATAACCTAAAAGGTAAGGCCCAGATTTGTGTTGAACTGATTGTTAATGGTAACACATATACTGAGTCAGTAGACATAGCTAACCTGTTAGCTGACAGGTTTGGTGAAAACTTCACTCTCTTGTCCTCGACATACATACCTCATGACATCCCTACCCCCTGTCCCTTAACTTGTATCTCTAAATAGCAGGTTGTAAATGCCCTCTCTAAGGCCAAAAACACAGCATCAATGGGACCTGATAACATCCCAGGCTGCATCCTACACAGGCTCAAACAAGAATTAGCATCACCACTGGGTACTCTTTTCAATCACAGTCTAAACACCGGCTTCATCCTAGCTGAATGGAAAGCAGCTAACATTATCCCCTTGTACAGAAGTGGTATTTCTACTGACCATGGGAATTACAGACCTATTAGCCTGACTAGCCTTATCTGCAAGGCCATGAACAAAATCATCATGGACTTAACAAATATATAGGTAATCTCCAAATACTAGATCCTACCCAGTTTGGATTTGTCAAGGGGAGATAATGCCTATTAAGCCTGGTGGACTTCTTCAAGACAATCACTAGGGCACTGTATGAGGGACGTCTGTGCATACAGCTTACCTAGACCTAGCCAAAGCATTTGACACTATTCATCACTCAGGCATCATTGACCACCTCTCTTAGCTAGATATCACTCCTTATATTATAAGGTGGGTTGCGAACTGGCTCACTGATAAAGCCCATGCAGTCAAAACAGGGGAATCCAGCTCCAACAGCAGACCCATAACCAGTGGTGTTCCACAAGGATGTCTTCCTGGAACCTCTTCTGTTTGGAATTTATTTCTCCAAAGTACAAGCTAAAACCAAGGGACTATGGCTGACAAATTTTTTGATGACTACAAACTGGGTGCAGTCATAGAATCTCCAAATAGTACAACCTCTGCGAGTGAGGCAGCTGCAGGGTCCCAAAGAGCAAAGTATTCAAACAAAAAGAAAACAGGACCAGCATACAAGGCACCTTAAAATACATTTATTGATTGAGGTTCTTGAAATACAGACCGGTTTCGGCAAATATTTAACAAAGCCTTCTTCAGTGTTTAAAAAACAATAAAAAAGAACCTGTATTTAAATACTCAAGTGAGTCATGTGCTTAATTACATATGCTCATTCAGACCTGGCTTAAAGAGCCCACCAAGTTTAATAATCCATTTTTTCTCCATTGAATTTAATAAATTATGCCAACCTGATTTATTATACCTGGATCTTCTAATTTTATCAATAATGGTAAAACTAAAAGTAGCCTTTGGATGTACCAAAGAATGTTTATATAAAGCATTGGTGTCTCTCTTGTGTCTGATATCACTAAAGTGTTCAGAGATTTGAAGCTTCAAGGGTCTGGAGGTTTGGCCAATATAGAATGCAGGACATGTGCATTTGGCCAAATAAATGACCCAATCTGAGGAACAGTTAGCAAAAAATGTTATATTGAATACTTGAGGGGTGTTTTGACTGCTGAAACTGGTGATTTTGAGTATGATGTTACAATAGATACAGTGTCCACAAGGGAAGCAACCAATGAATGGATCCCCTGATAATGTGGTCTGGATACTTTTGGTACCTTTCTTCTCAAGATGTTTAAAGTGATTAAAAAAGGCAGATAGATTTTTGCCTTTCCGAAAGGAAAATGAATATCTGTCTCCAAGAATGTCCTGAAGTCTAGGTTCACATGTTAATGTGTTCCAATTATGTTGAACAATTTGCATCAATATGTTGGTATTCCGATCATATGTGCTGATAAATCTAGGTGTTGCTGAAGGTGATTTGTGTCTAGTTTTGTAATGAAGCCATTCAGTGCGTTCCATCTGGTCAACTGTGTGTTTGGTATGTAGTAGTTGACCCATTTTATACCCACGGTCATGGAATCGATGTACTAAATAATCTCTGAAGTGTCTATAAGTGTGCTGATCAGAACAAATGCGTTTAATGCACATGAACTGTGATTTGGGAATGTTTTTGCAGATTTGAGGAGGATGAAAGCTGGTTGCGTGGAGAAGTGAATTATTTTGGGGGAATTTACGATGAATTTCTTTAGTCAGCATATGATCAGATGCAAAAATCTATCTGCCTTTTTTAATCACTTTAAACAACTTGAGAAGAAAGGTACCAAAAGTATCCAGACAACATTATCAGGGGATCTAGTAATTGGTTGCTTCCCTTGTGGACACTGTATCTATTGTAACATCATACTCAAAACCACCAGTTTCAGCAGTCAAAACACCCCTCAAGTATTCAATATAACATTTTTTTTTAACTGTTCCTCAGATTGGGTCATTTATTTGGCCAAATGCACATGTCCTGCATTCTATATTGGCCAAACCTCCTGACCCTTGAAGCTTCGAATCTCTGAACACTTTAGTGATATCAGACACAAGAGAGACACCAATGCTTTATATAAACATTCTTTGGTACATCCAAAGGCTACTTTTAGTTTTACCATTATTGATAAAATTAGAAGATCCAGGCATAACAAATAAGGTTGGCATAATTTATTAAATTCAATGGAGAAAAAATGGATTATTAAACTTGGTGGGCTCTTTAAGCCAGATCTGAATGAGCATTGTAATTAAGCACATGACTCACTTGAGTATTTAAATACAGGTTCTTTTTTGTTGTTTTTTTTAAACACTGAAGAAGGCTTTGTTAAATATTTGCCAAAACCGGTCTGTTTTTCAAGAACCTCAATCAATAAATTTATTTTTAAGGTGCCTTGTATGCTGGTCCTGTTTTCTTTTTGTTTGCAGTCATAGAATCTCCAAACGATGTCAACATCTTTCAAGAAAGTCTTACCCAAGCAAATGACTGGTGCCAAAGTCATGGCCTCAAACTCAGTTCATAAAAACGTATTATCATCCCTTTCAGTAAGAGCAATGTTCCTGCAAATTACCACATTAATGGCAATACCCTAAGGGCTCACTCACTGGTGAGAGATCTGGGTACTCAGGTTGACAGCAACCTTGCCTTTGATCACCATGTTTCCACAGTGGTAAGAAGGGCATTCTATATGGCTCATCTCATAAGTAAGGGCATTGCCTCGGGAAAAAGAGAAGTTATCACCTCTCTGTATTCTTCACTCATTAGGCCAATAATGGAGCACAACACACCTTTTGGTATGTACCTTTCAAAGCACCTGCAGCAATTAGAGAGACCACAAAGGTTCCTCACTAGGAAAGTTCAAGGTCTTCAGCAGCTATCCTATGTGGATCAGCTGAAATCACTGTCACTTTATTCTGTTTCATACAGAGTCCTCATAAGTGATCTCTGCCTTGCATATAAGGTGATCTCTGACCCTGCTTTATTGGAAATGCTGCATATCCACAAGTCAAATGGCACATGGGTTACTATCTCTAAGGAATTAAACCTGGTATGTGACATCAATAGATCCTACTGGAGGGAAAGATTTGTCTCCCAGAGGTTACTTTACCTTTGGAATAGACTCCCACTTCATGTCAAACAGAACATCTTATTAGCTCTCTTCAAATGCAGTGCAGGTGATTATATGGGTAACCATAAATTTACCCTGGGGTTCCACCTGTGTCCCCCTTGGATAGGGACAATAGATGCTGAACATGGTAACAATGGTAAATTTGACTAGGCTTGTAAAGGCCGAGTAACTTCCTAATGACCCTATGACCTTTATTTCAGTGTCAGCCACTTCTATCTTTTCCTCATGGCCAGTAAGTTGTTATTGCTGTTCTAATTCCAGCTACAAGAAATGACTGTTGCTTTTAAGTAATGTGCATGAATTTTATTTATTTGTTTTGTAGGTCATTATACTGAGTAATTAGATCGCTGCTATTATGACACATTGAGTACTGTTCTAGCCCTTTCAACTCCGAATCAGAGTGTTAGAATGCACTCAGCATAGCATTGCAGGTGCTACATGGTTGCTAATATCACCATTTACAGATTAGGATGCAGTTATGTAGTTCTTATAATTAATTGGATATTTATATGTAGTGTGTGCCTTACCTTTATGTATATGTCAATGTAAGATGGAACTCATTGGCTGTTTTGCAGCTGTGTGTGCGTGTGTTTATGCGTGTGTGTGCGTGTGTGTATGTGTGTGTGTGTGTGTGTGGTGTATATGTGTGTGTGTGTGTGTGTGTGTGTGTGTGTGTGTGTGTGTGTGTGTGTGTGTGTGTGTGTGTGTGTGTGTGTGTGTGTTTTCTTGTTCCTTTCATTGTACACTAGCACACTGCTTCTGGCTGTGTCTTTGACTCTTTTCTTTAGAAACTAGCATCTTAGCTGCTCTTTTCTTACCACACTTCCATTTTTAGTAACGTCAAGCTACAGTTTGGGTTCTTTTCTTACAATAAACAAGGCATTGCACATGTACTACTGAACTATCCGACTACAACATTCTACTCACCTTTTCAACTTGCAAAAGGCATGTAAAGTAGCAAATACAAGTTGATTCTGCTGTATGTCTTTATTGTTATTTGGTACCTAAGCTTGCAGTTCCTGTTAAAGTACTTGTTAGCAAGGCTTGTGTCGTCTTCTCAGATAATAGTCTGTAAAAGCAACTGCATCAGTTCAGGCTAAAGAAACATCTGTGACTGCCTGCCCCCCCCCCCCCAACTTTAATAGTTTATCTACTGTTAACCAGTTTAATTTGGGCTAGGAATGAGTTTGCATATCTCCAACTAATAACTAAGCATTTGTAGTCCATAATAATTACAATGTGCATGATTTTAAATGGCCATCTTTACCATTACTTGTGCTACAGCTGCCTGTGCAGACTGATTGCCTCCTGCTACTGTAATTGTTTATCTCTGCCCTTTACTTTACAGTTTTTTCTTGCTATTTTCGGTAATTCTGCTGTTTACTAACACCTTTCCACTCACCCCCTTTACAATACTAGATAGAGCCAGCCAATGCTTTTGCAAATCCTTATAGCTAATGACTTGAGACTGCAGTATTCCCTTTATCCCCACTCTCTCTCCTCTTTATGTTTGTGGCAGTCACTTCTGTTTTATTTCTCAAGGAGGTCAGTAAGTTGTTATTGCTGTTCTGATTCCATCTACAAATACAGACTGTTATTTTTAAGTAATGTACATGAATCTCTATTTATTTATTTGTTTTGTGGGTCATTATGTTGAGTAATTAGATGGCTGCTGTTATGACACATTGAGTATTGTCCTAGCCCTTTCATCTCCAAATCAGTGTTAGAATGCATTCAGCTGTAGCATTGCAGGTGCTGCATGGTTGCTAACATCACCATTTATAGATTAGGGTGCAGTTATATAGATCTTATACATAAGTGGATATTTATATGTCATGTATGCCTTATCTGCATGTATATTCCAAAACAATGAGTACCTGCATGTATATGACAATGTATGATGGAACTCATTGACTATTTTGCAGCTGTGTGTGTGTGTGTGTGTGTGTGTGTGTGTGTGTGTGTGTGTGTGTGTGTGTGTGTGTGTGTGTGTGTGTGTGTGTGTGTGTGTGTGTGTGTGTGTGTGTGTGTGTGTGTGTGTGTGTGTGTGTGTGTGTGTGTGTGTGTGTGTGTGTGTTTTCTTGTTCTTTTCATTGTACACTAGCACACTGCTTCTAGCTGTTTTTGACTCTTTATTTTGGAAACTGGCATCTTAACTGCTCTTTTATTACCGCATTTCTCTTTTAGGTAACTTCAGGCTACAGTTTGGGTTCTTCTTTTCCAATTAGTAACAAGACATTACACATCTAGTACTGAACCCCTGACTACAGCCTTCTGCTTTCCTTAAACTTGCATGGGAAGTACCAAATACCCATTACCTCTGTCATGTGTTTTTATTGTTATTTGGTAGCTAAGGTTGCTGTCCCGGTTAAAGGGGTACTATTTGAACTGAAAATGTATTTTCCCATCCCAGACCGAAACCTAATCAATGGCAATTGCCCTCCCACATTGTGATATCATCAATGATTATGTGGGAAGTCCCACCTACATAATCATGTGTCTGCATAATCTTTTATCCCATTCCATCCATTCACAACATCTTTGTCCATTTTTTGGATACGGGGTCAGAGTGTGACAATCATCTCATCTAGAGCCAGAGTTTACACTGCCAGGTGACTAGCCCTGCTGCAGTATTCTTCCATACCATGCAAAAAAAAAACCTTTAATTAAGATATTTTTTTTTTGATTTTTGCTCTGATTGTATTTGTGTACTTAGTGTAATCACAACCTCTTTCTCTACCTGTTTGTATTGTATTGCCTATCTTTGTTTAAACTTATCATAACCATTGGAGCTTTTCTCCCCGGGCCTCTACTGAAAATGGACATATATCCAGCTAGACTAGCCCGGTCAACAAATGTAAAATAAAATAAATAAATAAATAAATTCACACACACTCACACCTATGTCTAATTTAGAGTGTCCAATCCACCTACTGCATGACTTTGGAATGTGGAAGGAAACTGGAGCACCCAGAGGAAATACATGTGAACACAGGGAAGACATGCAGTCTCCACACAGAAAACAGACCAGTCGGGAAATGAACTGAGGAACTGCTTGCCAAGAGGCGACAACACTATCTGCTGTGCTAATGTGCCACCCACTCTATTTATAATTCCCTGTGTAATGAAAAATTCTGTGCTTGTGTTCCAGGTAATATTGTTAATCAACTTTGTCTTCTGTAGACCACAGAAGCATTGGATTTTCTAGTTTTCATTATATTCAGATAATGTATATTTTGACTAATTTTGGCTGAAATAATGGACATTTCTGCAGTAATTACAATGTTTAGTAACATTGCTGTGGATAACTGTGGATGTTGTGCGGTGTCATAGTTCATCTAGTTTTGGCAATCTTTTTCTTTTTTAAGTTGTCTATGTTTATATATATATATATATATATATATATATATATATATATATATATATATATATATATATATATGGTTCCCTATTAGAAGACCGAAGACGCATTTTTTCGAATGCGTCTTAGTCAAATTCAAAAGCCTGTAACGGGAAAATATCAAAGCGGCTTTTAAGCAAATTCTTTCCCTGGAAAAGAATTTGCTTAGCTACTTCATTACTTTGCCATTTTCTGCACTGTAGTGCGGTCTCAGAGTTGGTATATTTAAGTAGATGGGATGTGGGGGCACAGCTCCCCACATTGGGCTGTTTGGGGGGCAAAGCCCCCCACAATGTAATGTTTAAAGTTTTTTTTTTTTTTTTTTGTTGGAACAGCATTTTTTTCCCTAGAAAAAAAAATCACTGTTCTAACAGTTCGAAATTGTAAGCTTTCTCTTACATAGGGTCGATTAATCACCGTTCACTTTTTTAAGCAATCAGTGATCTAATATAGACCCATAGATATGTATATATATATATATATATATATATATATATATATATATATATATATATATATATATATATATATATATATATATATATGAGAGAGCTAGATAGATATGTATTTTTTCTCAGTGCTTTAAAGCCAACACTCAGTTCTCACTTAACATTGCAGTAATGTGTTTAGATTACAAATAGATGCCACTATATAATTGCATAATGCTGATTTGCGGTACAATGCCTTAACTAGAGATCCCTGTTAGAATATTTCTTTTACTGTATAGTACAATGCTTCATATTACCATTATTAATGAAGCACATGCTGTAAATCCTGTTTTCTTGATGGCACAGATTCTCCAAGAAGGGTCAATAAAAGCTACAGTTAATGTACAGGTAATGACTTGGCGCCAATACATGTAAAAGAGACTGCTAATCAGGCTGTGGTTCTTGCATTTAGTTGTCAAAGGTTTCTGTCTTCAAAATTGGCAGCGGTAGAGAGTGAGTTTAGGAGTGTAGTTACAAAGGATAAGCAGTTCTTCATTTTACTTAAGAATTGCAATTAAACATACTAGAATTAGTTTTACTGCTTTTGAAAAAATGTATCTATTTCATGTTGAACTGGCATCTGAATTAGAGTGATTTTGTTTATGTATAACAACTGCTTATTAGTGTGGAATTAGGACTGTCCCTCTGATTTCAAGTTCTATAAGGTCTTGATGTAGTTTACTTGCTGCTAGTTAGTCTTTGCTCTGGTTAGAACTGTTGTTATCCTATCATGTAACTTTCTTCCTGTTCAAGCCAATTGGATGAGTTGTCATTTTGTACTGAAAGGCTGCAGCCCGCACTGGTTTAGTGGAGTACCTTGTGGACAGTAACAGAAATATTCACAGGGAAGACATGTTTGTCCTGCAGTCTAAAGGTGTGCAAAGGTTTATGTCTTATTTTATTGTTTATTTCTGGAGTACTGCATCAATTTTCAAGATCGGGGAGGGTGCGGACAGAGAATCTGGGATATGACGAATGAGAGGAACCTTGTTAGTCTGTGGACATCTCATCAGATTTTAGTATCAGTTTTGTGAGCAGTAATAAACAGTATATTTTGTCCTCTCTTCAGAAAGATGCAGTATGTGCACTGGTAATTACAGCTTTACAGTACTGGTATGCCACAGTGGGGTACCATCACAGCCCCCCCACTGGTTTTACCCTACTGCTATGCCACAGTGGGATACCATCACAGCCCCCCCCCACTGGTTTTACCCTACTGTTATACCACAGTGGGATACCATCAAATACCCCCACTGGTTTTACCCTACTGTTATGCCACAGTGGGATACCATCAAAGCCCCCCCACTGGTTTTACCCTACTGTCATGCCACAGTGGGACACCATCAAAGCCCCCCCAACTGGTTTTACCCTACTGCTATGCCACAGTGGGATACCATCACAGCCCCCCCACTGGTTTTACCCTACTGTTATGCCACAGTGGGATACCATCAAATCCCCCCCACTGGTTTTACCCTACTTTTATGCCACAGCGGGATACCATCAAAGCCCCTCACTGGTTTTACTCTACTGTTATGCCACAGTGGGATACCATCACAGCCCCCCACTGGTTTTACCCTACTGGTATGCCACAGTGGGATACCATCAAATCCCCTCACTGGTTTTACCCTACTGCTATGCCACAGTGGGATACCATCACAGCCCCCCCACTGGTTTTACCCTACTGTTATACCACAGTGGGATACCATCAAATCCCCCTACTGGTTTTACCCTACTGTTATGCCACAGTGGGATACCATCAAAGCCCCCCCAACTGGTTTACCCTACTGCTATGCCACAGTGGGATACCATCACAGCCCCCAACTGGTTTTACCCTACTGTTATGCCACAGTGGGATACCATCAAATCCCCCCACTGGTTTTACCCTACTGCTATGCCACAGTGGGATACCATCAAAGCCCCTCACTGGTTTTACCCTACTGTTATACCACAGTGGGATACCATCAAATCCCCCCACTGGTTTTACCCTACTGTTATGCCACAGTGGGATACCATCACAGCCCCCCCACTGGTTTTACCCTACTGTTATACCACAGTGGGATACCATCAAATCCCCCCACTGGTTTTACCCTACTGTTATGTAACAGTGGGATACCATCAAAGCCTCCCCCACTGGTTTTACCCTACTGTCATGCCACAGTGGGATACCATCAAAGCCCCCCCAACTGGTTTTACCCTACTGCTATGCCACAGTGGGATACCATCACAGCCCCCCCACTGGTTTTACCCTACTGTTATGCCACAGTGGGATACCATCAAATCCCCCCCACTGATTTTACCCTACTGTTATGCCACAGAGGGATACCATCAAAGCCCCTCACTGGTTTTACCCTACTGTTATGCCACAGAGGGATACCATCAAAGCCCCCCCCACTGGTTTTACCCTACTGTTATGCCACAGTGGGATACCATCAAAGCCCCCCCACTGGTTTTACCCTATTGTTATGCCACAGTGGGATACCATCAAAGCCCCTCACTGGTTTTACCCTACTGTTATGCCACAGTACGATACCATCAACCCCCCCCCACTGGTTTTACTCTACTGTTATGCCACAGCAGGATACCATCAAAGTCCCCCCCACTGGTTTTACCCTACTGTTATGCCACAGTGGGATACCATCAAAGTCCCCCCACTGGTTTTACCCTACTGTTATGCCACAGTGGGATACCATCAAAGCCCCCCACTGGTTTTACCCTACTGTTATGCCACAGTAGGATACCATCAAAGCCTCCCCACTGGTTTTACTCTACTGTTATGCCACAGTGGGATACCATCAAAGCCCCCCCACTGGTTTTACCCTACTGTCATGCCACAGTAAGATACCATCAAAGCCCCCCCACTGTTTTTATCCTACTGTTATGCCACAGTAGGATACCATCAAAGCCCCCCAACTGGTTTTACCCTACTGTTATGCCACAGTAGGATAACATCAAAGCCCCCCCACTGGTTTTACCCTACTGTTATGCCACAGTAGGGTACCATCAAAGCCCCCACACTTGTTTTACCCTATTGTTATGCCACAGTAGGATACCATCAAAGTCCCCCCCCCACTGGTTTTACCCTACTGTTATGCCACAGTAGGGTACCATCAGTAATGCCAAAGAGGAGTTGTTTTCTACCTACCCTCCTCCATGTAGGGTTACTACCTGTCCCTCTTTCTGCAGAACAGTCCCTGATTGGGTGCTTGCATCCTGAGGGGGAGGGGGACTTTAAAATGTCAAATGTCCTGAAAGTTTAGGAAAAACTATATTAGGTTGCATAAACATTTTGTATCTAAAAGACCTTTATATTGTAATTAAACAACACAAGACTATTCTCATTGTACAAGACCAAGCTTTTATTTTGGCAAAAACAGTGAAGTTCAGGTATTTACACCAGTTTTTGGAATAATTTATCCTGCAGAATCTGACATTTCTGTTAAAAATGTAGGGCAGCCCTGCCTCCATATAATTAGCATATATTGTAAAATGGGTCTGTTAAGAAACTTGTTTTGTAGTTAAGTCTGTTAAATATCCTATGTTTCTAACCTTGTCACTGTCTCTGTTTACTGTACACTTCTAGGTTGAACCTGAAAATGGTCCATTTGGATCCTTGTTTAATCCTGGTTAGCAAATGAAACTGAAATAAAAATAAGATATATGCTAATGTGAGCTTGTTCTTTGGACCAGCCCTCCTACACAGTTAAATGAATAAATAAATGGTGACAAATACCGTATGGTCACACACACCTGATTTGCTCTGTTGCCATTGTTTTTAATTGTGTTAAGAACTCCATTAAGGTATGGGATATTGGACTGTACTCAAATTTACTGCATGAATCTTAGAGCTAAAAATATTTATTTTATATTATAACCTATTTTAATTGCACCACACTATCCCTTCTTGATTATTGCCTTTGCAGTAGGCCCATGAAATTCTGACTGCTTTTGCCCTTGGTACCTCTGCAGGTAGATTTTTCCAGAAATTTGTTTGTCTTTTGGTTGGAAAGTTGTTTTCTTTTCCACTGGCCTCCTAAGATTTCTAACCCTACACAAACCTACAAGATTATGTTTAGAAATACTGACCTTTCTGGATTACCTCCATTTCCAGGCAATATTTCCATCTGCTTTTAAAGTGGATCCATGAAATTCTGTCTTTCACCGTGGGTTCTTCTACTGGAAGACTTCTTGACATTTCTTAGTCTTTCATTTGGAAGGTATTTGTTCTACTGCCACTATATCCCTAAATATAAACAAGTACCTGGTCATACCTTACACCTCCTAACTCCCCCTTCTTCACTTACCTCTTTACTTCAATCAGTTTCTCTCTCTTGACTTTCTTTCTAAATATGCCATAACCCTCCTTTCTCTCTCACTTCATACTGTATTCCCTGTTTGTATTACGCTAACTTACCTCTCATTTCTCTATGAAATGGCTACAGTTTTGCTAAATATTAAATCATTGTATATAAGTTATATCTATTGTCAACCAATGTTTTCATATTATCTCTAACTGTAGATGTTTTAATATTATTTTTTGAAGATTGCAAAACTATTGTTCTTAAAATGTTTTTGTAATACTATGGAGCTTTTCTTCCTGGGCCTCTGCTGAAAATGGGCATCTTCTCAGTCAGACTTTCCCGGTAATCAAATGTCAATTTATTGAATCTATACTGTTTTTAACTGGTCCTTCCGAGTGTGTGTCTTTCATTTCATTTTATGTAAACTGTATGTATATGGAGCTTTTCTCCCTGGACCTCTACTGAAAAGGATATGTTTAACTGAGTTGGACTTTCCTGGCAAACAAAGGTGAATAAATAAATAAAATTAATAAAATCTTTTTTCCTTGTATATACTTCTCAATTGTCCAGATTTTTGTGTCATATTTTGGTCTGCTCCATGTAAAGTGTGTGTGCCTGTCTATTTCATCAAATCACAGAGGATTCACTAAGTAATGAAAGACTTTCATAGGATCATAGGAAGTTACTAGGCTAATGGCCCTAGGACCCTTATAAGCCTAGCCAAGTTCTTACCCTTATTTCCACAATTAGTACCTATCACCCCTGTCCAAAAGGAACACAGGTGAACCCCTCAGGGTGAATTTGTAGTCAACAATCCAGTCTTCCAGATTACATTTGAACAGGGCCAAAGAGGTGTTCAGTTTGACATGAAGTCGGAGTCTGTTACAAAGGTGTGGTAACCTCTGGTAGACAAATCTGTCCCTCCAGCAGGTTTTATTAATATCACCTACCAGGTTAAGGTCTTCAGAGCGAGTAACCCATGTACCATTTGACTTATGGATATTCAGCATTTTAAATAAAGCAGGGTCAGAGATTGCCTTGTATGCAAAGAAGAAATCATCTCTGAGTAGTCTGTATGAAACAGAATAAAGTGACAGTGATTTCAGATGATCCACATAGGACAGACACTAAAGACCTTGAATTTTCCTTATTAGGGACCTTTGTGGTTTCTCCAATTGCTGCGGGTGCCTGGAAAGTTACATACCAAAAGGGGCATTCTGTCAATTATTGGCATGATGAGGGAAGAGTACAGGGAGGTTATAACTTCTTTTTTTCTGGAGGCAATGCCCTTACTTATGCGATGAGCAGTATAGAATGCTTTTCTTACCACTCTGGAGACATGGTGGTCAAAGGTGAGGTTGCTGTCAACCTGTGTGCCCAGGTGCCTAACCACTGAGTGTGTACTTAAGGTGTTGCTATTAATGTGGGAGTTAGCAGAAACATCACTTTTACCAAAAGGAATGATAATACATTTTTTCATTGAGTTTAAGGCCATGAGTTTGGCACCAATCATTTGTTTGCGTAAGACCCTCTTGTAGGATACTAACATCATTTGGCGATTCCATGACCACTCCCAGTTTTCAATCATCAGAAATCTTTAACAGCCACAAACCTTTAGTTTTTGCTTGCACTTCAGAGAAATGGATTCCAAACAGTACAGGTCCCAGGACTGATCCCTGTGGAACTCCAATGGTTACAGGTCTGCTGTTGGAGGTGGATTCCCCTATTTTGACTATATGAGTTCTATCAGTAAGCCAGTTATTGACCCATTTAATGATATAAGGGTTGATACCAAGTTGGGTGATTTCTTAATGTTGCCTGAGTGGGGGATAATGTCAAACACCTTGGCTAAGTCCAGGAAGGCTGTACGAACAGATCTCCCATTGTCTAGGGCCTTGGTGACTATCCCGAAGAAGTCCACCAGGATTAACAGGCATGATCCCCCTTTGACAAATCCAAACTGAGTAGGGTCAAGTGTTGGTGATTATCTATATCTTTGTTGATAAGGTCCGTGATGATTCACTCCATGGCCTTGCACATAAGGCTAGTCAGGCTAATAGGTCTATAATTCCCAGGGTCAGTGGAAGCACCACCTTTGTGCAAAGGAATAATGGTGGTGGTTTTCTATTCAGCCCATACGAAGCTGGTGCTTAGACTATGATGATTAAAATGAGTACCCAATGGTGTTGCTAATTCTTGTTGGAGACTATATAGGATGCAGCCTAGGATGTTATAAGGTCCCATAGATGCTGTGCTTTTGGCCTTCGAGAGGGCATTTATGACCTGCTTTTTAGAGATACTAGATAGGGGACAGGTGTTAGGAATAGGGGACAGGTGTTAGGGATGTCAAGGGATACATGTGGCAGGTACAGAGGAGTGAAGTTTTCACAGCATCTGTCAGTGAACAGATTAGCTATGTCCAGTCCACAGGCTCGGTATATGTGGTATCAACTACCAGTTCAGCACAAATCTGGGCCTTTCCTTTTAGGTTACAGATGTAACTATATAATGCTTTGTGGTTGTCCTTTATTGAGGAAGCTAATTTGGACTCATAGTTTGCTTTGGAGGACTTCACAAGAAGTCTTATTTGCTTGTTTAAGCTAAGGAGGGAGTGTTTCCAGTTTAGGGCTCGCTCCCTCTTACTCTTAGGCAGCAATTTCTTATTGTAAAGCCTGTTAATGGCAGTTGTCCACCAGGCAGGTTTGCTCTTCCTTCAATGCTTGATTTGGCCCTATCAGGTATGGCCAAGTCAATGCAGGTATACAGGTGTTTGTATAAAGCATTGGTATAGAGCTCAGCATATTTTCCAGTCCCATCTGAGGAAGGAGGTGCAGTGAAGCTATTTATACCATCCCGTAAGAGGTTATAATCTGCTTTGGAGAAGTTTTTTAGTTTAGCTGCTCCTTGGGGGGGGGGGGGTCAGGTGTGATAGTTACTTTGAATGAGACTGATTTGTGATCAGAACTCATCAAGAAGGACCACACAGTGAGGGTGCTACAGTGGTCCACCATATTGGTAAGCACCAGATCCAGGATGTTGGCACCCCTAGTGGGGTGTCAACCACCTGGTCCAGGGCATTGGAGTTAATGAAGTTGAGGACCCTTTGGGTAAGTGAGTTTGAGCACCAGTAATTTACCCAGTCAATGGATGGGTAGTTAAAGTCGCCCAAAACCATGGTGTTTGGATGTATCTTGATAGAATCAAGTAGATCTAAATAGGCAGAATGGTTGTCCTGATTCATGGAAGGGGTCCTGTTCCTGGTAATGATTTGAAGAGGTGTCCTACCAACAGTTAGTTGCACCTGAAGCTTCTCCAGGGAATCATACTGTTTAATCAATCTGGAGGTGCATTTATCTTTAATGAATATTGATACACAGCATCCTTTAGTTTTCAAGCCTTCAGTTTGAGATCAGAACATGTGGAAGGAGGTGTAACCCAATACAGCTGTGGTGCTCTCCACAGCTCTGAAACAGGTCTCTGTGAATGCACAAATGTCTGCATCTTCCAAGGTAAGGACAGCTTCCAGTGAGTGCAGTTTCGTGTTGAGACTCCTAGCATTTAGTAGCATAACCTTGAAGTTGTTTTTAGATGGAGTTTTTACATTGTAAATTTTGTCCTTGAGACACTGCCTAAAAAGGCACTATGGGGGTGGTAAGAGCCTTAGCCAGTAGCTGGAATCCCAGGGTGACAGATGAAGACCATCTGTGGTAAAGCATCAATGTCTGTCTATCATGTCATCCCAGGCTGACAGATAGTGGATCCTGTTAGAATGACACTGGAAGCTAAGCCAATTATTGAAGTCAATCATTTTCTGTTTGTATTGACGCATCATCCTAGGTGAGGGTAAAATGGACATACCTGCCTGAGACACATAGTCTGACAGCTCAGTTATGCCTCTGTTCATATAGTCCAGAGAAGTATGTCTCAAATTGTTCACACCAACATGGGCTATGGTAGAGTCATAACAGTACCTGTTGTTGACAGACTTAAGTGCATGTGTGATATGGCATATCCTGGCACCTGACAGACAGCTGACTGTGAGCTTTTCCTTATCCAGCCTGATGAGAGGGACATCAGCATGTCTCACGATGGAATCACTTATGACTAATATGTTTGATTTTGTATTTTGGCCTTAAGGGTTCAACTGGTGAGACACTGGTGCATGAGCTGTTATGTGTAATGTTTTCTGCAGAGGACGTATTATGTGTAGCGTGCCCGTGTTTGTGTCTGGGAGGTCTCTGGTGCTCAGGTATGTTTCTGGTGAGGACCTCTGCATATGTATGTATGTGTGATGTGGGTTTGGGTAGAGTAGGAGGTGAGGTATGCATGCTGTGAACCTGCCCATTGTCATATGTACTGACTGGTGTGTAAGAACATCAATTTGAGGTTCTTAATATAGTTGCATCTCTCACACATTGTGTTTGTGTGACTAGCAGTAAAGAGTTGTCTGTGAAAATGAAGCAGTTGTTACACTGCCTCAGGATGCCCATGTTGACC
The DNA here is from genome assembly GCF_019279795.1 of Protopterus annectens. Classification (NCBI taxonomy): domain Eukaryota; kingdom Metazoa; phylum Chordata; order Ceratodontiformes; family Protopteridae; genus Protopterus; species Protopterus annectens. Next base: position 109,689,738 of record NC_056735.1, read on the forward strand.
AAGATGACTGGAGAAACTGTGGGAAATTGTCTGTCCATAGTGATAGGAAAATTTATATGATCAGGAAAACAGGTCACACTTAGGAGTGGCTAGTGGGTAAGAGGTGTGTTGGTACCTCTGAGGCTATGTTTAATGTTCCACCTGAGAGTAGAGCAGAGTCTTGAGAAACCTCCGGAGGACCACAGGCAAAGTGCTAAGGGAAAATTTAACAAACAAAATGTTTGCATCTATAACCACCAATGGTAACCACTGCTACGCTGCAGTACACAATGGTTCACTACTCACAAACAAATGCAAATGTGGGGTTTAAATAAAACAAGAGAATACTCTTTTTAGCTTAAACTAGCCAATAAGAATGCTCTGTCTCTCTCTGAGCTCTAGTCCAATCACCCTCAGTTAGATGGGACCCAGACAGCACTCTCCTTACACAAGGGAGCAGAAGGGCCTTCACCAACAAAGGTGGCTTGAAGTTGATGCTCAGATGTTACACAACAGATCCAGAAATAGCAAACCTGGAACTGGGCAGTGCTACAGCTGAACTAGTACAGTGTACAGTAAAATGTGACAAAAAGTAGTTCAGACAATTCAGACAGTGGAATGCAAATACAAATTAAAAGTGCAATATTAGAGCAAAAATAGGGACCTATAATTAGTTGGAGGCAATGGATGCCTCAGATATTTCAGTATCTCACTGAAGAGCTGGTTTTATTGCTCAAGTGATACCAAACAGTCTAGATTCAGCGAGTCTGAATCTAACCTCTCTAATAAAATGCAGAAGTATTAGAAATTCAAAGTGCATAAAATCACAATCCTAACAGCAGAAAGCAGTTTAAATAATGCAGCAATTCACCAGCATTTCCCAGCATACAAGGATGTAGGCCACACTCTCCCACCACAAGAGTCTTGACCACAAGCCCTCCTAATGTAAAACAACTGGTTTTGGTGCACAAGTGTTTAAGCCAGAACTAAGACACTTCAGAATAACAGACACAATAGGAACAGACACAATAGGCCTTCAACCTGCAATTTCCAGATAGAAGGGTGTAGGCTATCACCTCCTGCCACAAGAGTTTAGACAACAAATCCTCCTCATGTAAAGTAACTGGTTTGGAACCAAAGTGCTTCACCAGTATAAAGACACTTAGAATAACAAACACAATAAGCTTTCACCAGCAATTCCTAGCTTAGAAGGGTATAGGCTACACTCTCCTGCCACAAGAGTCCAGACCACAACCCTCCCAATGTAAAGTATCTGGTTTTGAGCCCAAATGCTTAAACCAAAACTAAGACACTTTCAGAATAACAGATACAATGAGCCTTCAACCTGGAATTCCCAACTTAGAAGGGTGTAGGCTATACTCTCCTGCCACAACAGTCTAGACCACAAACCTTCCTAATGCAAAATAACTAGTTTGGAACCCAAGTGCTTAAACTGGAACAAAGACACTTAGAACAACAGGCACAATAGGCTGTCACCCAGCAATTCCCAGTTCAGAAGGGCAGAGGCTACCCTCTCCTCCCACAAGAGTGTAGACCACAAACCATCTTAATGTAAAATAATTGGCCTGAAACCCAAGTTCGTTAAACTAAGACACTTAGAGTAACCATTACAATTTAATCAGGCAACTAACAAGCAGTAATAAATGCAGCAGAATAAATGTAATTGAACACTAAAAACAAGCAGTAAAAACAAGATAAAGTAATAAAGTAGGAAGACACACAAAAACAGTAAAAGCAGCTGAATAAAGTTTTTGTTTGTTTGTTTGTTTGTTTTGTTAAGTAGGAAGGGAGGAAATAGAAGATAATTCAAGGTTAAGAAACTAAGGGACACGAATGCAGTAAAAGTAGCTGAATAAAGCTTTTTTTCTTTTTTTTTGTTAGTTAAGTAGGAAGAAAGGAAAAAGAAAATAATTCAAGGTTAAGAAACTAAGGGGGTGGGCTTTCCCAAATGATCTCACTGTACACAATAAAATGAGCTAATGTGATGGGACTGGGTGAATTGTCCAATAGCACATTTATAGTAGAGGCGGGCAACTAAAAAGCCACCAAGTTTTAAGAACACAACAACAATTGAGTGTGTAGGTGGGACAAAAGAAATGGAGAAAAAATGGAGACTGAATCAAAACAGAAGTAAAGACAAGTAAAGAAAGAACTTAACCCTGAGATATGTTTACAAAATACAGCTATTGCAGAATACTGTTAAAAACTGCAACCTAAGAGAAGCACAGGAATGTTAAATATCACTGAAACAATTAGAGCAAAAATATATATATACTTATATGAGCTTTGGATTTCCAAAAGGCTTTAGAAGCAATAATTCTTGTAGCCAGCCACTTTAATGTTTATCTCAGCAACTTTCTTAAGTTTATAAGAACAATATTAAAATTTGTCCCAGGTTTTGACCCTTTGCTCCCCCATTATTTTGACTTTGTTCAGAATTCTTGTGAAAAGAAGTTGATAGATATGAGTCTCTTCAAGCCATGCAGGAATAAACCTTTCCTCACATTATAATGCTTCTTATCTTAGGTGTAAGGGTAAAGGCAAAATGTTATAGTTCCCTATTTCTACCCATACCTCCATCTGTCCAGAATTTTCCAAAATGTCCAGGTTTTTGCCTAATAGTTTTGTTCTGTTCCTCACAAAGTGTGTGTTTTTCTGGCAAATAATTGAAGATTGAATTCAGTAAATAATGACTGGCATTTGAGTTTCAGACTTCATGTCCTTCAGAAAATGTATGCTAATTCAAAACTTATTCTCACAACTTTTAAGTTTATATCAGTAATACCTAAAATCTATCCCCAATTTTGGGCCTTTGTTTCCCCATTATTTTTGATTTTGTCCAGAATGATTGGGCTAAGAAGTTAAAAGGTATGCCCCCCCATGTCACAGCTCCACTCAAAGTAGCACACTTTTCTTACAGTGCTTACTGTAGACCAGAGCACTAGACTGTCACAGTCACTGTGTGTGTTCCACCTGTGTAATACAATAGAATTCAGATAGCCACACTCCACAACAGATAGAAACAGGCTACAATGCCAAATGTTGTTTTGTATAATTATTTTAAAATGTTTTATATCAGTCTTTGTTTGCTATAAAGTACAAAATAAATGGCACATTTTGAAGTCAAAATAATAATTGTGCCAAACATGGTTTGATAACTGATGTGTACTGAAGCACTTGAAGAAGATAAGCACAGTCTGTTGCTACCACTCTCTTTCCCTACTCTCTCTTCATTTCTTTATACGAATATGATAAGTTTCACCCCTTGGTCAATTTTATCTGGTATTGTCTATCGCCTCATAACTGTCCACTAGTTTTCTGGGATTCAAACTTTACAGATAATATTATACTGCACTTTCATACAAAGTTTAAAGGGGCCATTTCAGATTCTTTATTGTTTGTTTCTCTCCTACTGCCTGCAGGCCATCAGACCCCCTTTTGTCCAAGTCACAACTCATACCCAGTCCCTGAGGTGACAGCCAGCTGAGGATGTTCATTTAGGTACCACGCAGGAATTCCTCTTGTAAATCATGATACTGGTCTCTTGAGAGTTGATGTGCATGCTCACATAAATGAGGCTCTCACACTGCCTCATTTCTAGTAGATGCACATGGTTACATGCATGCTCTTCTCAGGCCACAATGTCTTCTCAGAGGGCTACTGCTGAAGCAGCTAGGCAGGAGCCAAGCACACATCCCTAGTACACACACTGTACACTGATGTCCCATTCTCAGAGGATCTGATGCAGGAGACAAGCATATGTCCCTGGTACAGATACTGTACACTGGTGTCCCATTCTCAGAAGATCTGATGCTGGAGCCAAGCACATGTCCCTGGTACACACACTGTACACTGATGTCCCATTCTCAGAGGATCTGATGCAGGAGACAAGCATATGTCCCTGGTACAGACACTGTACACTGGTGTCCCATTCTCAGAAGATCTGATGCTGGAGCCAAGCACACGTCCCTAGTACACACACTGTACACTGATGTCCCATTCTCAGAGGATCTGATGCAGGAGACAAGCACATGTCCCTGGTACAGACACTGTACACTGGTGTCCCATTCTCAGAAGATCTGATGCTGGAGCCAAGCACATGTCCCTGGTACATACACTGTATACTGATGTCCCATTCTCAGAGAACATGATGCAGGAGCCAAGCACAAGTCCATGGTACACACACTTTACACTGATGTCCCATTCTCAGCAGGATCTGATGCAGGAGCCAAGCACACATCCCTGGTACACACACTGTGCACTGATGTCCCATTCTCAGCAGGATATGATGCAGGAGCCAAACACACACATCCCTGGTACACACACTGTACACTGATGGCCCATTCTCAGAGAATCTGATGTCACAGCAGACTGGGCTGTCATCCAGATGGATTGTGAATATATGTAGTACTGGCATGTTCTGAGTTACAGTCAGGGTTTCACCTTAGGCTGCTGTGTTTTGGGCATTTAACTGTCTTGCATAAATTCCTCGTATTAGGCTGGTTTTATCACTGTCCAAAGTTGTGATCGTTCAACACCTCTATTATGTCCTCCTCATCCTGGGCTTGTTTGCATGATGCTAGTTTAGTTCCCACAGGCCTCACATGAGTTTCCTGCTTTCTACAGATGAGAATGACCTTTACCTTGGTGCTTAATAAATCTTTATTTTATTATTTTTTCCCTGTGGCACAGAAATGTTTAGTTTCTTAATCAACTGTCAGATCACAGCTGCAGTGTCACAAATTAAAACCTGTACTTGGTACATTACTGTTGCTTTTTGAAACAGCCTATTTTTTACTTAATGTTCATAGTGTAGTACTAGGCTAACTGCCCTGGTGGGCCATTTTAAGTGTAGGCAATTATCCCATGTGAGAATCAAACCTTGCACCTTGTGTGTGTAATGTAAACCCCTTAACCATTATGCCAACCTCCAAGTATATAAGCTTAGGCAACAATCAGAGGTCAGAAGTGAACCCTGTATCTTGTATCTGTGAGGTTAAGAACCTAACCATTATGACCCCCCCTCCCTGAATTTCATTTACTTATTTTTTTTCTTGAACAGGGGTGAGACTGAAATATAGATACTAGAATGATATTTTTCAGCAAAGAAGAATATATATGTAAATCTGCGGTTATTATCTTGGAGTATGCTTCCTTCTCCCTTCTCCCTTCTCTCAGGTAGAGTGATCTTAGTATTACTATATAATTAGCATGTTTCTAGGAGACATAATTCCCCACATTGATAGAGACAAGGTGGCAAAGTCCCCTTCAAAAAAGCTTTAGTAATGTTAGAGTGACTTTAGAAATTTGATATTTGAGATATGTAATTGCAGTTAATTTGTCAAAGTTTCATCAAGTACAGTTTCAGGGATCTACCCCTGCAATATGGAGCTAACTGCTAAGGGAGATTGATATAAAAAGTAAAGGAGTACAGATGGTAGAGTCTTTCACAGAGGGTGTGAGAAGCTTGTTCCAAATATAAAACATTTGCGCAGTGCTGAGACTGTTTAATGCATGTGTCTTGAGATGTCTCAAAAAGTGTAACTGGTATGACCTTACAGCAGATGCAAAGTGTTGTATCAGTGTGTGCTACTTGTTTAACTGGTCTGCTTAAGCCAAGCTACGACAACATGAAAACATAGTAAAGCCTAAACAAAAATATGACACCCATAACTGAAAACATTGTAAGATGTGGTTTTACGATGAAACAGTAGCAACAACAATAACATTTCAAGCTTAAATTTGGAACAATTTAACAGAACAACAACAACAACAAAAAAATAAATTGTACTTTACAGTATTAGACATTTAAGGTGTCATTATTATGGCTATGATGCATTGTATTTTGTTAAAGGAATTTTGTCATGTTTGTTTGCCTGTAAGCTCCACTGGAGTGTGTTAACCAGGCAGGTTATGTAGACCGCATAGTATCCCATTTTGAAGAAATATAGGTGGACTCAGGCACAGCCTGTATATGAAAGTAAAGAACACTTATGGAATTAATGTAAAATGACTGATATTGTTTTTTTTTTTTTTTAGTAGAGGAGAGTGTGTGTGTGTGTGTGTGTGTGTGTGTGTGTGTGTGTGTGTGTGTGTGTGTGTGTGTGTGTGCGTGTGTGTGTGTGTGTGTGTGTGTGTGTGTGTGTGTGTGTGTGTGTGTGTGTGTGTGTGTGTGTGTGTGTGTGTGTGTGTGTGTGTGTGTGTGTGTGTGTGTGTGTGTGTGTGTGTGTGTGTGCATATACATATATAAAATCTGAACAGATTGCTGAAATCATTTTTTTGCTCATTTTCTTCATAAATTAACATTAGAGGTGTATACAGGAAGGCCTACAGCTAAGAATTTTTGGGCCTTGGACACATTAATTCAGGGGCTGCCCTTGCCATTCCCCTAGGTTTGTAAACTTAATATTGAACTATAAAACCATGACCATCTTGAACATGATGCTGGTGATACTTTTATGTTTTTGCCATTTCCATATTAAGTTATAAATCCTCCCATTTAACAGTGAATACTTTGGCCCACTGCCATAGTTTCAGGACAAAATCAATAGAGATTTGTTAAGACAGAAAGGGGAGTACATACAGCACATATTTTGTAACAGTGGCTAAAGCACCTTGGGTCTTACTGGGTCACATGGAAATAGCCTGCTTCATTGCATCCAGTGTTGCTTCACTTTGGTCATAACATGCAGTTTGAGCCACACTCTAAACCCTCAGAGTTCTGGAGCACTGTGATAATGAATATTATACAATGACAGGTCATTTACATTCCAAAATGTGCATGATGATTGGTCAGCCCAATCAGCGTGCCTATTGCAAATCCAGCATATACCAGGAGAAAAAAGGCCATTCGCCCAGACTTTCTTCTATGAATATATGCTACAAAGCTTTCCAGTTTTCTTGAGTTTTTTTTAAAAATAAAGTTTGAAATCCAGGCAGTTCAGAGATATGACAGAAAAAGGACAGAGAAAATACAAGGAAAACCAGGTACATTATGCAAAAATAAAGAAGCATACCTGATTATCCTTGTATTTCTGCGCTGTCTCTCTCATACACTGAATTGTCCAGATTTCAAACTTTTTTTTTTTAATTAATAACAGCCATGCTGGTGCAGCAGTTAGCATAGTCATCTCACAGCAAGAGGTTCTCTCATTTGATTCTCAGCTGGAGTACCTTCTCTGTGGAGTCTGCATGTCCGCCCTGTAGTCGAGTGAGTTTTAAAGACATGCAGGTAGGTGCATACGTGTTTGTATGTTTGCCTTCTGTGAAGGTTGGGAGCCAGGCTGGCAACTCAACACCATGAAAACACCACTAGCAATAAATCTGCGGACCAGTGAACTGCTGTGGCGACCCTAACTGGGAAAAGCTGAAAGACATTGCTTTATTTATTTATTTATTTATTTTTTTTTTTTATTAAAAAAAAAAAAAAAAAAAAAAAGGCAACAGCGATCTTCTTTTCTTCATTGGTTCCTTTCCAAAGTACTGATGTACTGCGTAAGTGTGGAAATGGATTTGGGCTTTGCCATCATGATTAAACCACACCAACCATGGGTAAATCTTCAATACACCACATCCACTGATTGGTTATTCATAGGTTCATTGGTTCATACTAGGCTATCTGCCCTGGGGCAATTATAAGCCTAGCCCGATTCTGTATGGCTTACGCCACCCCTTGATTTGAGTATACTGTGCCCTTTTTAAGGTTTAGTTTACTGTACCTCTGTCTAATAGTGACACGGGAGTAATCCCTGGGACAAACCTACGATCCCCCATCCATCTATCGAGATTCTTCTTGAAGAGATTCAGTGAGGTGCTCTGCCTCACATAAACTGGAATTCTATTCCAGAGCGAAGGGAGCCTCTGGGTTATGAACCTGTCCCTCCAGCAAGTTCTATTTATTTCTGTGCTGAGGTTCAAGTCCCTCGAGTGTGTGGCTCTAAGGGATTTAGATTTACTGAGGTGGAGCATGTTCATTAATTCTGGATTTGACATAGCTTTGTATGTTAGGCATAGATCGCCTGGAAGTAGGCGGTATGCAACTGAGTAGAGCTGGAGTTTTTTTAACCGAGCAGCATATGGCATCTGTTTGAGACCCTTGATCCTCTTGGTGAGATACTTTTGGGGTCTTTCTAATTGCTGCAGGTGTCGGGTAAGGTACATCCCAAAAGGGGCATTGTATTCTATGATGGGCCTGATGAGGGATGAATAAAGGGGCACGATTACCTCTCTTGATCTAGATGTGAAACCCTTCGTGATGAGGTGGGCTATGTAGAAGGTCTTTCTAACCACTTTGGCAATGTGGTTTTCAAAGGAGAGATTGCTATCAACTTGGTCCCCAGGTCCCTAATAACTTTCTCTGTACTTAATGGGTTTCCGCCTATGTGGTAATTTGTGGGCACATTGTTTTTGCCAAAGGGTATGACTATACATTTTTTGGCATTTAGCTTTAAACCATGGTGCTGGCACCAGTCATCTGTCTCTGTGAGACCTTTTTGAAGGATGTTTGTGTCAGCTGGAGAGTTGATTATGGGGCCCAGTTTGCAGTCGTCTGCGAACTTGGTGAGCCATAGTCCTCCCACATTTGCCTGTACCTCGGAAAAGTATATACCGAACAAGAGTGGTCCCAGGACAGAACCCTGTGGGATGCCACTTGTAACCGGTTTCGAGTCTGACATGGCTCCAGCAACTCTCACTCTGTGGGTTCTGTCTTTGAGCCAGTTTGCGACCCATCTTGTGACATAGGGGTTTATATTTAAGCTGGATAGCTTATCTATGATGCCTGAGTGGGGTATTGTGTCAAATGCCTTTGCAAGGTCCAGATAGGCTGTGTGGACTACCTTCCCTTCATCTATGGCTTTGGTGACTGTTTCGAAGAAGTCAACCAGGTTCAAAAGGCAGGATCTGCCCTTGACAAAGCCGAACTGGGTAGGATCCAGTGTCTGTAGGTCCCCAATGTCTTTGTTTATGAGCTCCATGATGATCCTCTCCATAGCCTTGCAGACTAAGCTAGTCAGGCTTATGGGGCGATAGTTTCCAGGGTCCGTAGAGGTTCCACCTTTGTGGAGTGGGACCACTGTTGCTGTATGCCATTCTGTGGGCACATATCCTGTAGTGAGGCTGAGATTGTATAGCTGTTTTATTTGAGGGATTAGTTCCTCTTGGAGTTCATGTAGGAAGCAACCTGGGACGCCATCTGGTCCCATGGAAGCAGTGTTTTTTGCTTTGGAGAGGGCAGCCTTCACCTGAGCATCAGAGATGTTTGGGAGGCAGCCCTCTGCCGGGATAGATACTTGCTCTTTTGGGGGAGTTTGCACTGAACCTGTCTGCCAGGATATTGGTGATGTCTGTGGGTTCAGTGTATTTTTTGTTGTTTAGAATCAACTCAGAACAAGTCTGGGAGTTGCATCCCAGGTTTCTAACATAAATGAAAAAAGCCTTATGATTGTCTTTGGTGTCCTGTGCAATTTTTCTCTCGAAGCTGGCCTTGGAGGATTTTATGAGGGATCATAATTTTTTGCTAGTACTGTTCAGAGATGCCTTCCCTATTAGGGATTTTGCTCTATCATGTAGTAGCTTCCTCCTTCTGTTGTACAGTTTATTTATGGCAGGGGTCCACCAGACTGGACGCCTGCCTTTGGATGATTGGGTCTTGGTTTTGTTTGGGATAGCATGATCCATGCATTCCTGGAGATGTCCGTAGAATGCGTTTATATAGGATTCTGCAGTTTGTGCCATAGTTTCCACTGGCCCTGGGGCCTTGAAGGATTCCACTTTAGTTTTGAGAAGAGAGACGTTCACTTTTGAGAAGATTTTCACTGTGGTTTTCTGGACTGGGGGTGGGGTCGGGATGTGGACATCCAGTGAAATTAATTTATGGTCTGATCTTACCAATGATGGATATACTTCTGTGGTGGAGCATAGAGTCCCCATGTTGGTAATGATCGGGTCTAGTATGTTGCCCCCTCTTATGGGAGTGGTGACTAGTTGTTCCATAGCATTTGAGTTTATAATTTCCAGGAACCTTTGCTATATTGCTATATTACTTGCTGTTGTAGTTATGCAGCATTAATTTTTCTTACATTAAGCTCATAGAAGTACTTGTTTCAGTTAAACCATCAACATAGTTGATATAAGTTGTTCATGTTTTATAGATGTATATGTATATGATTTAAATTGCTGCTCAATGTGCACTAGCCCCAAGCAGTGTGCACCATATGCCTATGAATCTTTCCTATAAATCTTATATGAAATTTTTTTCTGTTATGTTTGCTCATTTTATTTGTTTACTGTGTTGTACAATATTTTATTGGTAAAGCTGTAAAGCTGTTTTTGCAAAGCACTTTAATAAAATTGATTTTTTTGTCTAGTAGCTAATTTCTGGCTTAAAAGAGGGAAAAGTGTCTCTTTTCATTGACATGGTAGATAACTACAGATGTGCTAGCATCTGATTAAGATACTCTATACAAATATGTCTGAGACTTAAACCTTTATGGTTTATGACTGAAAAGGGACCCACTTTTGATTTAAATAGATCAACAAAATAAAATATTGAGTAGAAAAGTTTCAAGAATGACATGGAGAAAGGTTGCCAGTAGTATTCAGTAAAGTCAGAAAGATACAGCTGTGAATGCCCCCTGCAGCTGAGATTATCTTTTTTTATTTTGGTAACCAGTAATGATAGAAGTTACAGTCTTTAATAAAATGCTAATAGCTTGTATTTATATTGTACAAGAACTCATTTGCGCACATTTACTTGTGAATATTTTTCTCTGTTACTTGATGAGATTATTTGCTTTAGCGGTAGCCCAAGGTGGGACAAATTTGGATGTGAAGGTGTTTTGTGGTTAAATGAATTAGCTGTCAACTATCTGAGAGAAATCATGTAATAGCATAGACCTTCTCGTACTGTGGCATAGAGGTTTATGTCAGTAATACATTTTTGTGCAATAACCAGGCAGTGCACATACTCAGAGACCCATTCGTATTTCTACTATAGCAGCAGGTATAATATAGTTAGAAATGAAAGTAGGAGTTTATTCCTGAAAGAAAGATTGTGTTTTGGGAAGGCACAATCAGCTCCATTTTGGCAGAGAACATTGTTTTGCAAAATTAAAACAGATTCTTGTTGCATGACAGTCACAAAAACAATCTGGACTGTATTATATGTAGTAAATGTGAGAATAAATACAGGTCATGTTAAATGAATGTCCTCATAGATTGCTGACATGGCAGCCCTTTGTGTGTTGATAATTGTATGCAGTTGTCTATTATTTGAGCAAAGGGGATAATTTGGACGATAGTATTGGAGTATGGCGCTAATTGCTGGGGAAGTGGATGGGGTATGGATGATTTTATGGGATAATATGAGCTGAATTTAAGATAGGTGGTAAGAAAGTTTGAGATAGTGAAGTGTTTTTACTGCTAAATAGTGGTGGGTCCAATAAGGTTTGTTTCAAGGAAATCTGGTGACTTTGTCAAAGTATGTTAGTTGTTCTACAGAATTCCCATTTACACAATTTCAGAATTATTGGGCAAACCCACCATCTGTAGTATAGGAGCACCAGTTTATTAAATGATAATTTAACTGAGCTAATAACATTTTTTGTTTGTTTTGTTTTGTTATGGGTATTTTAAAAATACATCCAGGAACTTCTCATGGTCTTCAAGGACAGGGAGGGTCTCCTATAACAAGCAAATGCCATACCTTTACTTATAAGTTTTGCAACATGGAAAGATTTCCTCACCCCTGTAGAAACATGTTGGTCAAATGCTAAATCTCTATCTACGTCTGTTCCCAAGTGCTTGACTACAGGATCTACTCTCAGAGGGTGTAGCGTCAATGTGGTAGTTTGCAGAGGTGCCTATCTTGCCAAAAGATACTATGATACACTTCTTAGCATTGAGTTTTAGGCCATGACTCTAGCACCAGTTATTAGTCTGTGTCAAACCCTTTTAGAGGCTATTAGTATCTTGGGAGAAGTCAATGACTGCTCCCAATTTTCAGTTGTCTGCAAACTTAGGCAGATGCCTTAATGTTAGCCTGACTTCTGAGGAAAAGAAGACGCCAAACCACAGTGGCTCCACCACTGAGCTGTGGGGCCACCACTGATAACCAATCTTTTTGTGAAGATAGGTACCTTGTTAACTTTTCTGGTCCTGTCAGTGAGCCAGTTGGCTACCCAGCAGGTGATATATAGGTTAATACCTAATTTATTGAGCTTGTTAACAATGCTTGAGTGAGGTATTTTGTCAAATGCTAGACCTTGTTGAGGCAGGCATTATGTACTGATTTGCCCTCCTCCATTGCTTTGGTAACCTTCAAAATGAAATCCACCAAGTTTAGCAGGCAAGACCTACCACTGACAAATCTGAACTGACTAGGGTCCAGTGTTCATAGGTTACCTACATAATCATTTATGATATCTGTGATGATCCTCTCCATAGCCTTGCACAGCAGGCTTATCAGGCGAAAGGGTTGATAGTTTCCTAGGTATGTGGATGGGTCACCCTTATGCAATGACCTAACCATTGTAGCCCTCATTTCATAAGGTATAATGCCTAATTGGAAGCTATGGTTAAATAGAGATTCTATTGAGAACAACAGTTCACATTTCATGTTATTGAGGAGTCATCCTGGGATGTTATCAGGACCCATTGATACAATATTCTTGGTCTTGCAGAGTGCCCTGAGGACATGCTCTTTAGTGATGGTTGGGGCAAGATGGATGTCAGAATTTCTTGAGGAATATCTAGGGAGTCAGTAAAGTCTGAGCCAAATTTGTCAGTCTGGAGATTAGCTATATCATCTGTTTCCATGTAGGTGTCACCATTCACAATTAATTTGGTACATCACTGTGTACTGTCTTTGAGGTTTCAGACATAACTGAAGAAAACCTTGTGGATATATTTGACCTGGGCGGCTATTTTTATATCAGACATTGTCTTTTGCAGACTTTATTAACCCCCTGAGTTTCTTGTTTAGGCTGATGAGGGAGCTTTTACCTTTCTGGGTATTGCCCTCAGTTTTTACCATGAGTTTCTTCCTTTTGTGGAATAGCCTATTAATGTTATGATTATACCATGATAGATTGTTTTTCACATTGGTCCATGGGTTAGGTAATTATACCAAGATGGATTGTTTTTCATATTGGTCCTTGGGGTAGGTAATTACACCAGGATGGATTGTTTTTGCATTGGGGCATGGGGTAGATAATTAAACCAGGATGGAATGTTGTTCACATTGGTCCTTGGGGTAGATAATTACACCAGGATTAATTGTTTTTATATAGGTCATTGGGGTAGGTAATTACACTCCTTGGTGTAGGTACAGCAGTTACTGTATAACTGTTGATATGGTTATGCAAACATTTTGTGACCATTTATGAACAGGCAACAGTATTCTCAGAGTTAGGCATGGGCTTGAAAATGTTTAGGATGTCACTTGGTAGTGGGAAGTTTGATTTGGAATAGTTCTGAAAATTTCTAGGGTTTCCAGGTGCCACTGGTATTAAATTTATCTCAAACATAAATTATACAAAGAAAGTTATACAAATGCTGTATGGATGTGTACAACCCCACTGCACTATGTACAATGCCTATGAATGTCACCCAAAAATTTTATTTTTTTCATTTATATGTGGTTTTATTCATAATACACTTTGTGAAAGGGTTACACATTTTTTTTGTTTATTTTTTCTTATTTTATTTGTTGATTGTACTCATTTTTTTATTTGCAAACTGTTTTTGCAAAGCATTGCAATGAACATGAATTGCTTATTTTTCTTGCAACTGATTTGTGGATGTAAAAGGGAAAAATTATCCCAGAAGACTCATGATATAGAACAAGTGTATCAGTATCTGATTAAGATACTGCGGGTGTGTGTATGTGCATGCACCTGTGTTTTGCCTGTACCTTTATATTTTATGATTCAGAAAGGGCAACTTTTACATAGATAGATAGATAGATAGATAGATAGATAGATAGATAGATAGATAGATAAATAGACAGATAGATAGATAGATAGATAGATAAAATAGAATTCATAGTTATTACAACAAAAAGCTTGAGATCCCTCACCAAATCCTCTAAAGCTAGCTATGAAAACAGAATTGCAGCAGATGGTAAAGACAACCACAAGGCCTTCTATAGTTATGTAAAGAATCTCCATGGCAATACCCAGATTTTCTCTGAGCTACTGCACAATGGTACCTCATATCTCTTTCATCTCCCTGCCTTAAAACCGGCATTTGCGTGGTTTTTTGCTTGTATACTACTCAGATAAGCTCCTTGTGATGTCCTGCAGAGTACTACAAGCAGCAGAGCGACTAAAGAGTGACTTTCAACTGATATAAGTATTTTGTTGTCTGCATTTTCTCCTGCGACTGCTAGTCTCACCGAAAAGCGATTTCTAGCAATTCTGAGCTTTAAAAAAACTCATTACTGCATACTAAAACTGTTTTTTTTTTTTTTTTGCTGTTAGCACTTAAGTTGTTTAAAGTCATTTTTGTGCTGTTTAACTGTTGTAGGCTACACATTAAAGTGTGCTAGCCTGATATAGGCATTTGAAGTTTTTTTGTGATAGTTTATTGTATCTCTATCTAAAAAAAAAAAAAAACAATTCTTGTTTCCTGCCTTTTCTAAGCTAGTCTAGTCCAGTATTCAGGTTCTGCTGAATTCAAGACTGTGGTATAAGTTCTTGTGTTGCCCATATCCTTACTTGGATAAGAGGAAGTTTCTCTGCTCACCAGTGAGAGTGGGGAGCATTGAGCAGCCTATCTATGCCCGGAGGAGTGGTCACAGCCCAGCAACTTGTAGTTTATTGGCCGTTTTGGGATAATTCTTATCTCTTTCATCTCCCTGCCTTAAAACCGGCATTTGCATGGTCTTTTGCTTGTATACCACTCAGCCAAGCTCCTCGTGATGTCCTGCAGAGTACTACAAACAGCAGAGTGACAAAAGAGTGACTTTCAACTGATATAAGTATTTTTTCTCTGCATTTTCTCCTGCGACTGCTAGTCTCACCGAAAAGCAATTTCTAGCAATTCTTAGCTTTAAAAATACTCATTGCTGCATACAAAAACTGTTTTTTTTTTGCTGTTAGCACTTAAGTCATTTAAAGTCATTTTTTGTGCTGTTTAACTGTTGTAGGCTACACACTAAAGTGCGCTAGCCTGATATAAGCATTTAAAGTTTTTTGTGATCGTTCAATGTATCTCTGTCTAAAAAGAAAAAATAAATTCTTGTTTCCCACCTTTTCTAAGCTAGTCTAGTCCAGTTTTCAGGTTCTGCTGAATTCAGGACTGTGGTATAAGTTCCTGTGTTGCCCATATCCTTACTTGGATAGGAGGAAGTTTCACTGTTCACCAGTGAGAGTGGGGAGCTTTCAGCAGCCTATCTGTCCCTGGAGGAGTGGCCACAGCCCAGCAACTTATAGTTTATTGGCCGTTTTGGGCTAATTCCTATCTCTTTCATCTCCCTGCCTTAAAACCAGCATTTGCATGTTTTTTTGTTTGTATACTACTCAGCCAAGCTCCACATGGTGTCATGCAGAGTACTACAAGCAGCAGAGTGACAAAAGAGTGACTTTCAACTGATAAGTATTTTTTCTCTGCATTTTCTCCTGTGACTGCTAGTCTCACCGAAAAGTGATTTCTTGCAATTCTGAGCTTTAAAAAAACTTATTGCTGCATATTAAAACTGTTTTTTTTTTTTTGCTGTTAGCACTTGTTTAAGTCATTTAAAGTTGTTTTTGTGCTGTTTGCCTGTTGTAGGCTACACACTAAAGTGTGCTAGCCTGATATAAGCATTTAAAGTTTTCTTGTGATAGTTCATTGTATCTCTGTCTAAAAAGGAAAAAAAAAAAAAATCTTGTTTCCCACCTTTTCTAAGCTAGTCTAGTCCAGTTTTCAGGTTCTGCTGAATTCAGGACTGTGGTATAAGTTCCTGTGTTGCCCATATCCTTACTTGGATAGAAGGAAGTTTCTCTGTTCACCAGTGAGAGTGGGGGGCTTTGAGCAGCCTATCTGTCCCTGGAGGGGTGGTCACAGCCCAGCAACTTGTAGTTTATTGGCTGTTTTGGGCTATTTCCTATCTCTTTCATCTCCCTGCCTTAAAACCTGCATTTGCTCATTTTTTTGCTTGTATACTACTCAGCTAAGCTCCTCGTGTTGTCCTGCAGAGTACTACAAGCAGCAGAGCAACAAAAGAGTGACTTTCAATTGATAAAAGTATTTTTTACTCTGCATTTTCTCTTGTGACTGCTAGTCTCACCAAAAAGCGATTTCTAGCAATTCTGAGCTTTAAAAAAACTCATTGCTGCATACTAAAACTGTTTTTTTTTTGCTGTTAGCACTTGTTTAAGTCATTTAAAGTCATTTTGTGCTGTTTAACTGTTGTAGGCTACACAATAAAGTGTGCTAGCCTGATATAAGCATTTAAAGTTTTTTGTGATAGTTCATTGTATCTCTGTCTAAAAAGAAAAAAATAAATTCTTGTTTCCTGCCTTTTCTAAGCTAGTCTAGTCCAGTTTTCAGGTTCTGCTGAATTCAGGACTGTGGTATAAGTTCCTGTGCTGCCCATATCCTTACTTGGATAGGAGGAAGTTTCTCTGTTCACCAGTGAGAGTGGGGGGCTTTGAGCAGCCTATCTTTCCCTGGAGGAGTGGTCACAGCCCGGCAATTTGTAGATTATTGGCCGCTTTGGGCTAAATCCTATCTCTTTCATCTCCCTGCCTTAAAACCAGCATTTGCGCGGTTTTTTGCTTGTATACTACTCGGCCAAGCTCCTTGTGGTGTCCTGCAGAGTACTACAAGCAGCAGAATGACAAAAGAGTGGCTTTCAACTGATATAAGTATTTTTTTTCTCTGCATTTTCTTCTGCGATTGCTAGTCTCACCGAAAAGTGATTTCTAGCAATTCTGAGCTTTAAAAACTCTTTGCTGAATACTAAAACTGTTTTTTTGTTGTTAGCACTTTTATAAGTCATTTAAAGTCATTTTTTGTGCTGTTTAACTGTTGTAGGCTACACACTAAAGTGTGCTAGCCTGATATAAGCATTTAAAGTTTTTTTTGTGATAGTTCATTATATCTCTGTCTCAAAAGAAAAAAAAAACAAAAAAATTATTGTTTCCCACCTTTTCTAAGCTAGTCTAGTCCAGTTTTCAGGTTCTGCTGAATTCAGGACTGTGGTATAAGTTCCTGTGTTGCCCATATCCTTACTTGGATAGGAGGAAGTTTCTCTGTTCACCAGTGAGAGTGGGGAGCTTTGAGTAGCCTATCTTTCCCTGGAGGAGTGGTCACAGCCCAGCAACTTGTAGTTTATTGGCCGTTTTGGGCTAATTCCTATCACTTTCATCTCCCTGCCTTAAAACTCGCATGTGCGCAATTTTTTGCTTGTATACTAATCAGCCAAGCTCCTTGTGGTGTCCTGCAGAGTACTACAAGCAGCAGAGTGACAAAGAGTGACTTTCACCAGATATAAGTATTTTTTCTCTGCATTTTCTCCTGCGACTGCTAGTCTCGCCGAAAAGTGATTTCTAGCAATTCTGAGCTTTAAAAAACTCTTTGCTGCATACTAAAACTGTTTTTTGCTGTTAGCACTTTTATAAGTCATTTAAAGTCATTTTTTGTGCTGTTTAACTGTTGTAGGCTACACACTAAAGTGTGCTAGCCTGATAGAAGCATTTAAAGTGTTTTTGTGAAATTTCATTGTATCTCTGTCTAAGAAAAAAAATCTTGTTTTCCACCTATTCTAAGCTAGTCTAGTCCAGTTTTCAGGTTCTGCTGAATTCAGGACTGTGGTATAAGTTCCTGTGTTGCCCATATCCTTACTTGGATAGGAGGAAGTTTCTCTGTTCACCAGTGAGAGTGGGGAGCTTTGAGCAGCTTATCTGTCCCTGGAAGAGTGGTCACAGCCTAGCAACTTGTAGTTTATTGGCTGTTTTGGGCTAATTCCTATCTCTTTCATCTCCCTGGCTTAAAACCCGCATTTGCACGTTTTTTGCTTGTATACTACTCAGCCAAGCTCCTCGTGGTTTCCTGCAGAGTACTACAAGCAGCAGAGCGACAAAAGAGTGATTTTCAACAGATATATATATTTTTTCTCTGCATTTTCTCCTGCGACTGCTAGTCTCGCCGAAAAGTGATTTCTAGCAATTCTGAGCTTTAAAAAACTCTTTGCTGCATACTAAAACTGTTTTTTGCTGTTAGCACTTTTATAAGTCATTTAAAGTTGTTTTTTGTGCTGTTTAACTGTTGTAGACTACACATTAAAGTGCGCTAGCCTGATATAAGCATTTAAAGTGTTTTTGTGAAATTTCATTGTATCTCTTTCTAAAAAGAAAAAAAAAATCTTGTTTCCTGCCTTTTCTAAGCTAGTCTAGTCCAGTTTTCAGGTTCTGCTGAATTCAGGACTGTGGTATAAGTTCCTGTGTTGCCCATATCCTTACTTGGATAGGAGGAAGTTTCTCTGTTCACCAGTGAGAGTGGAGAGCTTTGAGCAGCCTATCTGTCCCTGGAGGAGTGGTCACAGCCCAGCAACTTGTAGTTTATTGGCCATTTTGGGCTAATTCCTATCTCTTTCATCTCCCTGCCTTAAAACCCGCATTTGTGCAGTTTTTTGCTTGTATACTACTCAGCCAAGCTCCTCGTGGTGTCCTGCAGAGTACTACAAGCAGCAGAGTGACAAAAGAGTGACTTTCAACTGATATAAGTATTTTTTCTCTGCATTTTCTCCTGCGACTGCTAGTCTCACCGAAAAGCGATTTCTAGCAATTCTGAGCTTTAAAAAAACTCATTGCTGCATACAAAAACTGGGTTTTTTTTGCTGTTAGCACTTGTCATTTAAAGTCATTTTTTGTGCTGTTTAACTGTTGTAGGCTACACACTAAAGTGTGCTAGCCTGATATAAGCATTTAAAATTTTTTGTGATAGTTCATTGTATCTCTGTCTAAAAAGAAAAAAAAAATCTTGTTTCCCACCTTTTCTAAGCTAGTCTAGTCCAGTTTTCAGTTTCTGCTGAATTCAGGACTGTGGTATAAGTTCCTGTGTTGCCCATATCCTTACTTGGATAGGAGGAAGTTTCTCTGTTCACCAGTGAGAGTGGGGAGCTTTGAGCAGCCTATCTGTCCCTGGAGGAGTGGTCATAGCCCAGCAACTTGTAATTTATTGGCCGTTTTGGGCTAATTCCTATCTCTTTCATCTCCATGCCTTAAAACCCGCATTTGCACGGTTTTTCACTTGTATACTACTCAGCCAAGCTCCTCATGGTGTCCTGCAGAGTACTACAAGCAGCAGAGTGACAAAAGACTGACTTTCAACTGATATAAGTATTTTTTTCTCTGCATATTCTCCTGCGGATGCTAGTCTCGCCAAAAAGCGATTTCTAGCATTTCTGAGCTTTAAAAAACGCTTTGCTGCATACTAAAACTGTTTTTTTGCTGTTAGCACTTTTTTAAGTCATTTAAGTTGTTTTTTGTGCTGTATTGTAGGCTACACACTAAAGTGTGCTAGCCTGATATAAGCAATTAAAGTGTTTTTGTGAAAGTTCATTGTATCTCTGTCTAAAAAGAAAAAAAAAACAAAAAAATCTTGTTTCCTGCCTTTTCTAAGCTAGTCTAGTCCAGTTTTCAGGTTCTGCTGAATTCAGGACTGTGGTATAAGTTCCTGTGTTGCCCATATCCTTACTTGGATAGGAGGAAGTTTCTCTGTTCACCAGTGAGAGTGGGGAGCTTTGAGCAGCCTATCTGTCCCTGGAGGAGTGGTCACAGCCCAGCAACTTGTAGTTTATTGGCCGTTTTGGGCTAATTCCTATCTCTTTCATCTCCCTGCCTTAAAACCCGCATTTCCGTGTTTTTTTGCTTGTATACTACTCAGCCAAGATCCTCGTAGTGTCATGCAGAGTACTACAAGCAGCAGAGCGACAAAAGAGTGACTTTCAACTGATAAGTATTTTTTTCTCTGCATTTTCTCCTGTGACTGCTAGTCTCACCGAAAAGTGATTTCTAGCAATTCTGAGCTTTAAAAACTCCTTGCTGCATACTAAAACTGTTTTTTTGCTGTTAGCACTTTTATAAGTCATTTAAAGTTTTTTTTGTGCTGTTTAACTGTTGTAGGCTACACACTAAAGTGTGCTAGCCTGATATAAGCATTTAAAGTGTTTTTGTCAAAGTTCATTGTATCTCTGTCTAAAAAGAAAAAAAAAATCTTGTTTCCTGCCTTTTCTAAGCTAGTCTAGTCCAGTTTTCAGGTTCTGCTGAATTCAGGACTGTGGTATAAGTTCCTGTGTTGCCCATATCCTTACTTGGATAGGAGGAAGTTTCTCTGTTCACCAGTGAGAGTGGGGAGCTTTGAGCAGCCTATCTGTCCCTGGAGGAGTGGTCACAGCCCAGCAACTTGTAGTTTATTGGCCATTTTGGGCTAATTCCTATCTCTTTCATCTCCCTACCTTAAAACCCACATTTGCACGTGTTTTTGCTTGTATACTACTCAGCCAAGCTCCTTGTGGTGTCCTGCAGAATACTACAAGCAGCAGAGTGACAAAAGAGTGACTTTCAACTGATATAAGTATTTATTTCTCTGCATTTTCTCCTGCAAGTGCTAGTCTCGCCAAAAAGCGATTTCTAGCAATTCTGAGCTTTAAAAACTCTTTGCTGCATACTAAAACTGTTTTTTTGCTGTTAGCACTTTTATAAGTCATTTAAAGTCATTTTTTTCTGTGCTGTTTAACTGTTGTAGGCTACACACTAAAGTGCACTAGCCTGATATAAGCATTTAAAGTGTTTTTGTGAAAGTTCATTGTATCTCTGTCTAAAAAGAAAAAAATATATTCTTGTTTCCCGCCTTTTCTAAGCTAGTCTAGTCCAGTTTTCAGGTTCTGCTGAATTCAGGACTGTGGTATAAGTTCCTGTGTTGCCCATATCCTTACTTGGATAGGAGGAAGTTTCTCTGTTCACCAGTGAGAGTGGGGAGCTTTGAGCAGCCTATCTGTCCCTGGAGGAGTGGTCACAGCCCAGCAACTTGTAGTTTATTGGCCGTTTTGGGCTAATTCCTATCTCTTTCATCTCCCTGCCTTAAAACCCACATTTGCACATTTTTTTGCTTGTATACTACTCAGCCAAGATCCTCGTAGTGTCCTGCAGAGTACTACAAGCAGCAGAGTGACAAAAGAGTGACTGCCAACAGATATAAGTATTTTTTTCTCTGAATTTTCTCCTGCGACTGCTAGTCTCACCGAAAAGCGATTTCTAGCAATTCTGAGCTTTAAAAACTCTTTGCTGAATACTAAAACAGTTTTTTGCTGTTAGCACTTGTTTAAGTCATTTAAAGTCATTTTGTGCTGTTTAACTGTTGTAGGCTACACAATAAAGTGTTCTAGCCTGATATAAGCATTTAAAGTTTTTTTTGTGATAGTTCATTGTATCTCTGTCTAAAAAGAAACAAAAAAAATTCTTGTTTCCTGCCTTTTCTAAGCTAGTCTAGTCCAGTTTTCAGGTTCTGCTGAATTCAGGACTGTGGTATAAGTTCCTGTGTTGCCCATATCCTTACTTGGATAGGAGGAAGTTTCTCTGTTCACCAGTGAGAGTGGGGAGCTTTGAGCAGCCTATCTGTCCCTGGAGGAGTGGTCACAGCCCAGCAACTTGTAGTTTATTGGCCATTTTGGGCTAATTCCTATCTCTTTCATCTCTCTGCCTTAAAACCCACATTTGCCTGTTTTTTTGCTTGTATACTACTCAGCCAAGCTCCTCGTGGTGTCCTGCAGAGTACTACAAGCAGCAGAGTGACAAAAGAGTGACTTTCAACTGATATAAGTATTTTTTTCTCTGCATTTTCTCCTGCGACTGCTAGTCTCACCGAAAAGTGATTTCTAGCAATTCTGAGCTTTAAAAAACTCTTTGCTGCATACTAAAACTGTTTTTTGCTGTTAGCACTTTTATAAGTCATTTAAAGTTGTTTTTTGTGCTGTTTAACTGTTGTAGACTACACATTAAAGTGCGCTAGCCTGATATAAGCATTTAAAGTGTTTTTGTGAAAGTTCATTGTATCTCTGTCTAAAAAAAAAAAAATTCTTGTTTCCCGCCTTTTCTAAGCTAGTCTAGTCCAGTTTTCAGGTTCTGCTGAATTCAGGACTGTGGTATAAGTTCCTGTGTTGCCCATATCCTTACTTGGATAGGAGGAAGTTTCTCTGTTCACCAGTGAGAGTGGGGAGCTTTGAGCAGCCTATCTGTCCCTGGAGGAGTGGTCACAGCCCAGCAACTTGTAGTTTATTGGCTGTTTTGGGCTAATTCCTATCTCTTTCATCTCCCTGCCTTAAAACCCACATTTGCACAGTTTTTTGCTTGTATACTACTCAGCCAAGCTCCTCGTGGTGTCCTGCAGAGTACTACAAGCAGCAGAGTGACAAAAGAGTGACTTTCAACTGATATAAGTATTTTTTCTCTGCATTTTCTCCTGTGACTGCTAGTCTCGCCGAAAAGCGATTTCTAGCAATTCTGAGGTTTAAAAAACTCTTTGCGGCATACTAAAACTGTTTTTAGCTGTTAGCACTTTTATAAGTTGTTTAAAGTCATTTTTTGCTGTTTAACTGTTGTAGGCTACACACTAAAGTGTGCTAGCCTGATATAAGCATTTAAAGTTTTTGTGAAATTTCATTGTATCTCTGTCTAAAAAGAAAAAACAATATTCTTGTTTCCCACCTTTTCTAAGCTAGTCTAGTCCAGTTTTCAGGTTCTGCTGAATTCAGGACTGTGGTATAAGTTCCTGTGTTGCCCATATCCTTACTTGGATAGGAGGAAGTTTCTCTGTTCACCAGTGAGAGTGGGGGGCTTTGAGCAGCCTATCTGTCCCTGGAGGAGTGGTCACAGCCCAGCAACTTGTAGTTTATTGGCTGTTTTGGGCTAATTCCTATCTCTTTCATCTCCCTGCCTTAAAACCCGCATTTGCACATTTTTTTGCTTGTATACTACTCAGCCAAGCTCCTCATGGTGTCCTGCAGAGTACTACAAGCAGCAGAGTGACAAAAGAGTGGCATTCAACTGATATTAGTATTTTTTTCTCTGCATTTTCTCCTGCGATTGCTAGTCTCACTGAAAAGTGATTTCTAGCAATTCTGAGCTTTAAAAAAACTCATTGCTGCAGGTTAAAACTGCTTTTTTGCTGTTAGCACTTGTTTAAGTCATTTAAAGTCATTTTACGTGCTGTTTAACTGTTGTAGGCTACACACTAAAGTGCGCTAGCCTGATATAAGCATTTAAAGTTTTTTTGTGATAGTTCATTGTATCTCTAGCTAAAAAGAAAAAAAAAAATCTTGTTTCCTGCCTTTTCTAAGCTAGTCTAGTCCATTTTTCAGGTTCTGCTGAATTCAGGACAGTGGTATAAGTTCTTGTGTTGCCCATATCCTTACTTGGATAGGAGGAAGTTTCTCTGTTCACCAGTGAGAGTGGGAGCTTTGAGCAGCCTATCTGTCCCTGGAGGAGTGGTCACAGCCCAGCAACTTGTAGTTTATTGGCCATTTTGGGCTAATTCCTATCTCTTTCATCTCCCTGTCTTAAAACCCACATTTAAGCAGTTTTGCGCTTGTATACTACTCTGCCAAGCTCCTCATGGTGTCCTGCAGAGTACTACAAGCAGCAGAGCAACAAAAGAGTGACTTTTAACTGATATAAGTATTTTTTCTCTGCATTTTCTCCTGCGACTGCTAGTCTCACTGAAAAGCGATTTCTAGCAATTCTGAGCTTTAAAAAACACTTTGCTGCATACTAAAACAGTTTTTTGCTGTTAGCACTTTTATAAGTCATTTAAAGTCATTTTTGTGCTGTTTAACTGTTGTAGGCTACACACTAAAGTGTGCTAGCCTGATATAAGCATTTAAAGTGTTTTTGTGAAATTTCATTGTATCTCTGTCTAAAAAGAAAAAAAAATCTTGTTTCCCCCCTTTTCTAAGCTAGTCTAGTCCAGTTTTCAGGTTCTGCTGAATTCAGGACTGTGGTATAAGTTCCTGTGTTGCCCATATCCTTACTTGGATAGGAGGAAGTTTCTCTGTTCACCAGTGAGAGTGGGGAGCTTTGAGCAGCCTATCTGTCCCTGGAGGAGTGGTCACAGCCCAGCAACTTGTAGTTTATTGGCTGTTTTGGGCTAATTCCTATCTCTTTCATCTCCCTGCCTTAAAACCCACATTTGCGCATTTTTTTGCTTGTATACTACTCAGCCAAGCTCCTCATGGTGTCCTGCAGAGTACTACAAGCAGCAGAGCGACAAAAGAGTGACTTTCAACTGATATAAGTATTTTTTTCTCTGCATTTTCTCCTGCGATTGCTAGTCTCACTGAAAAGTGATTTCTAGCAATTCTGAGCTTTAAAACAACTCATTGCTGCATACTAAAACTATTTTTTGCTGTTAGCACTTGTTTAAGTCATTTAAAGTCATTTTTGTGCTGTTTAACTGTTGTAGGCTACACACTAAAGTGTGCTAGCCTGATATAAGCATTTAAAGTTTTTTTGTGATAGTTCATTGTATCTCTGTCTAAAAAGAAAAAAAAATTCTTGTTTCCCACCTTTTTTAAGCTAGTCTAGTCCAGTTTTCAGGTTCTGCTGAATTCAGGACTGTGGTATTAGTTCCTGTGTTGCCCATATCCTTACTTGGATAGGAGGAAGTTTATCTGTTCACCAGTGAGAGTGGGGAGCTTTGAGCAGCCTATCTGTCCCTGGAGGAGTGGTCACAGCCCAGCAACTTGTAGTTTATTGGCTGTTTTGGGCTAATTCCTATCTCTTTCATCTCACTGCTTTAAAACCCACATTTGCTCATTTTTTTGCTTGTATACTACTCAGCCAAGCTCCACGTGGTGCCCTGCAGATTACAACAAGCAGCAGAGTGACAAAAGAGTGACTTTCAACTGATATAAGTATTTTTTTCTCTGCATTTTCTCCTGCGACTGCTAGTCTCATCGAAAAGTGATTTCTAGCAATTCTGAACTTTAAAAACTCTTTGCTGCATACTAAAACTGTTTTTTTGCTGTTAGCACTTTTATAAGTCATTTAAAGTCATTTTTTGTGCTGTTTAACTGTTGTAGGCTACACACTAAAGTGTGCTAGCCTGATATAAGCATTTAAAGTGTTTTTGTGAAATTTCATTGTATCTCTGTCTAAAAAGAAAAAAAAAAATCTTGTTTCCTGCCTTTTCTAAGCTAGTCTAGTCCAGTTTTCAGGTTCTGCTGAATTCAGGACTGTGGTATAAGTTCCTGTGTTGCCCATATCCTTACTTGGATAGGAGGAAGTTTCTCTGTTCACCAGTGAGAGTGGGGAGCTTTGAGCAGCCTATCTGTCCCTGGAGGAGTGGTCACAGCCCAGCAACTTGTAGTTTATTGGCCATTTTGGGCTAATTTCTATCTCTTTCATCTCCCTGCCTTAAAACCCGCATTTGTGCGGTTTTTCACTTGTATACTACTCAGCCAAGCTCCTCATGGTGTCCTGCAGAGTACTACAAGCAGCAGAGTGACAAAAGACTGACTTTCAACTGATATAAGTATTTTTTTCTCTGCATATTCTCCTGTGACTGCTAGTCTCACCGAAAAGTGATTTCTAGCAATTCTGAGCTTTAAAAAACGCTTTGCTGCATACTAAAACTGTTTTTTTGCTGTTAGCACTTTTTTAAGTCATTTAAGTCATTTTTTGTGCTGTATTGTAGGCTACACACTAAAGTGTGCTAGCCTGATATAAGCAATTAAAGTGTTTTTGTGATAGTTCATGGTATCTGTCTAAAAAGAAAAAACATAAATAAATTCTTGTTTCCCACCTTTTTTAAGCTAGTCTAGTCCAGTTTTCAGGTTCTGCTGAATTCAGGACTGTGGTATAAGTTCCTGTGTTGCCCATATCCTTACTTGGATAGGAGGAAGTTTCTCTGTTCACCAGTGAGAGTGGGGAGCTTTGAGCAGCCTATCTGTCCCTGGAGGAGTGGTCACAGCCCAGCAACTTGTAGTTTATTGGCTGTTTTGGGCTAATTCCTATCTCTTTCATCTCCCTGCCTTAAAACCCGCATTTGCGTGTTTTTTTGCTTGTATACTACTCAGCCAAGCTCCTCGTGGTGTCCTGCAGAGTACTACAAGCAGCAGAGCGACAAAAGAGTGACTTTCAACTGATATAAGTATTTTTTCTCTGCATTTTCTCCTGCAACTGCTAGTCTCGCCAAAATGTGATTTCTAGCATTTCTGAGCTTTAAAAAACTCTTTGCTGCATACTAAAACTGTTTTTTTGCTGTTAGCACTTTTTTAAGTCATTTAAGTCGTTTTTATGTGCTGTTTAACTGTTGTAGGCTACACACTAAAGTGCGCTAGCCTGATATAAGCATTTAAAGTGTTTTTGTGAAAGTTCATTGTATCTCTGTCTAAAAAGAAAAAAATATATTCTTGTTTCCCACCTTTTCTAAGCTAGTCTAGTCCAGTTTTCAGGTTCTGCTGAATTCAGGACTGTGGTATAAGTTCCTGTGTTGCCCATATCCTTACTTGGATAGGAGGAAGTTTCTCTGTTCACCAGTGAGAGTGGGGAGCTTTGAGCAGCCTATCTGTCCCTGGAGGAGTGGTCACAGCCCAGCAACTTGTAGTTTATTGGCCGTTTTGGGCTAATTCCTATCTCTTTCATCTCCATGCCTTAAAACCCACATTTGCACGTTTTTTCACTTGTATACTACTCAGCCAAGCTCCTCATGGTGTCCTGCAGAGTACTACAAGCAGCAGAGTGACAAAAGACTGACTTTCAACTGATATAAGTATTTTTTTCTCTGCATATTCTCCTGTCACTGCTAGTCTCACCAAAAAGTGATTTCTAGCAATTTTGAGCTTTAAAAACTCTTTGCTGCATACTAAAACTGTTTTTTACTGTTAGCACTTTTATAAATCATTTAAAGTCATTTTGTGCTGTTTAACTGTTGTAGGCTACACACTAAAGTGTGCTAGCCTGATATAAGCATTTAAAGTGTTTTTGTGAAAGTTCATTGTATCTCTGTCTAAAAAGAAAAAAAAAATTCTTGTTTCCTGCCTTTTGTAAGCTAGTCTAGTCCAGTTTTCAGGTTCTGCTGAATTCAGGACTGTGGTATAAGTTCCTGTGCTGCCCATATCCTTACTTGGATAGGAGGAAGTTTCTCTGTTCACCAGTGAGAGTGGGGGGCTTTGAGCAGCCTATCTTTCCCTGGAGGAGTGGTCACAGCCCGGCAATTTGTAGATTATTGGCCGCTTTGGGCTAATTCCTATCTCTTTCATCTCCCTGCCTTAAAACCAGCATTTGCATGGTTTTTTGCTTGTATACTACTCAGCCAAGCTCCTCATGGTGTCCTGCAGAGTACTACAAGCAGCAGAGCGACAAAAGAGTGACTTTCAACTGATATAAGTATTTTTTCTCTGCATTTTCTCCTGCGACTGCTAGTCTCACCGAAAAGTGATTTCTAGCAATTCTGAGCTTTAAAAACTCCTTGCTGCATACTAAAACTGTTTTTTTGCTGTTAGCACTTTTATAAGTCGTTTAAAGTCATTTTTGTGCTGTTTAACTATTGTAGGCTACACACTAAAGTGCGCTAGCCTGATATAAGCATTTAAAGTGTTTTTGTGAAAGTTCATTGTATCTCTGTCTAAAAAGAAAAAAAAACAAAAAAATTCTTGTTTCCCGCCTTTTCTCTAGTCCAGTTTTCAGGTTCTGCTGAATTCAGGACTGTGGTATAAGTTCCTGTGTTGCCCATATCCTTACTTGGATAAGAGGAAGTTTCTCTCTTCACCAGTGAGAGTGGGGAGCTTTGAGCAGCCTATCTGAACCTGGAGGAGTGGTTACAGCCCAGCAACTTGTAGTTTATTGGCCGTTTTGGGCTAATTCCTATCTCTTTCATCTCCCTGCCTTAAAACCCGCATTTGCATGGTTTTTTGCTTGTATGATACTCAGCCAAGCTCCTTGTGGTGTCCTGCAGAGTACTACAAGCAGCAGAGTGACAAAAGAGTGACTTTCAACTGATACAAGTATTTTTTTCTCTGCATTTTCTCCTGCGACTGCTAGTCTCATCGAAATGTGATTTCTAGCAATTCTGAGCTTTAATAAAAACTCATTGCTGCATACTAAAACTGTTTTTTTTGCTGTTAGCACTTAAGTCATTTAAAGTCATTTTTTGTGCTGTTTAACTGTTGTAGGCTGCACACTAAAGTGCGCTAGTCTGATATAAGCATTTGAAGTTTTTTTGTGATAGTTCATTGTATCTATGTCTAAAAAGAAAAAAAAAACAAAAAAATTCTTGTTTCCCGCCTTTTCTAAGCTAGTCTAGTCCAGTTTTCAGGTTCTGCTGAATTCAGGACTGTGGTATAAGTTCCTGTGTTGTCCATATCCTTACTTGGATAGGAGGAAGTTTCTCTGTTCACCAGTGAGAGTTGGGGGGCTTTGAGCAGCCTATCTTTTCCTGGAGGAGTGGTCACAGCCCGGCAATTTTTAGATTATTGGCCGCTTTGGGCTAATTCCTATCTCTTTCATCTCCCTGCCTTAAAACCCGCATTTGCACTTTTTTTGCTTGTGTACTACTCAGCCAAGCTCCTTGTGGTGTCCTGCAGAGTACTACAAGCAGCAGAGTGACAAAGAGTGGCTGATATAAGTATTTTTTTCTCTGCATTTTCTTCTGCGATTGCTAGTCTCACCGAAAAGCGATTTCTAGCAATTCTGAGCTTTAAAAAAAACTCATTGCTGCAGGTTAAAACGGCTTTTTTTGCTGTTAGCACTTGTTTAAGTCATTTAAAGTCATTGTTTGTGCTGTTTAACTGTTGTAGGCTACACACTAAAGTGTGCTAGCCTGATATAAGCATTTAAAGTTTTTTTGTGATAGTTCATTGTATCTGTCTAAAAAGAAAAAAAAACAAAAAAAATCTTGTTTCCCACCTTTTCTAAGCTAGTCTAGTCCAGTTTTCAGGTTCTGCTGAATTCAGGACTGTGGTATAAGTTCCTGTGTTAGTGGAGCCAAGGATATAGCGTGGAGAGAGCCAGGGATGTAGCGTTACCAAACTATAATATAACGTAACTCCCTCAAGCATGAAGTGACTCCAATCCGCACAGTGATAATCCACAAAAGGAAACAAGTCCACGAAGCGTTGCCAAAACCACCACACGTATCAAATAATAAAAATCACTTTGATCAAAGTGAAACGAATGCTTTAATTAAAACACAAAACACAACAGCGAATGACACTAGTTTAGCGCTTTCATCTGCACCATCGCAGACTTCCTCAGAACTAGTGTATTCCATCATTGTCATTCATTTTAAAAAACATTTGGCGCCAACTTTAAATCATTCCTTAAAGAGGCAGACATTAAAACCACCATCACATTTGTATCATAATTATATAATCCTTTTAACCTACAAATGGATATAAATTATAAATTATAATAAATTATGTGTGTAACAATCAATTAAAAGTTTAAATACATTTAATATAAATTTTTCTCTATATATATAACTATACTATAACACAGACCTAGCATGAAGTCTATGTCAACTGTATTGTAACAACACTAATTAATAATACTAAGAGTCCAGTATCAGAAAAGGTTTGATACTGATAAAATCATTGATACCTGGACTTCTAGTAGAGTCAGTGAGGAGCTGCCATTTGCTCTCTTTACAGGCTAATCTAGTCTTCCAGTCACCCCCAAACGGTACTTCCTTTTCCTCATCTATAATAAAAAATAAAAATATATGTTCTTCCCCATATTCTTTGATATGCCTGTATAGTGCATTCTTACAATCCTTCTTACGAATTTTATAATAATGTTCATACATACGCTTCTTAAGCTCCCTTTCTGTTTTGCCTATATAATAGGCCGAACAAATTTTACATAGAGCTAAATAAACAATATGTTTTGAACAACAATTGCCACCTATACTTCTGATCAAAGTGTGGTTGATATCGCCCAATGTAATTTTACTACTGGTATTAATAAACTTACATTGGTTGCATCGTCCACATTTGCTGGTGAAAATCCTGCCTTTCTTGTTATCCCTCTTCTGTGGCTTTGTACTTTCCAACAACCTTTTTATATTGGGACCCGTCTTGTAAACGATTCTTGGTTTTTCTCCTAAGATCTTCTTATTAGAATCTACAACAGTAATGATGTCCCAATATTTGTTAAGAATGTCCTGAATTCTTACACTATATGGGGTATATGTAAGAACACATACTCTACCTATGTACCTATCCGAAGGAAATGTGGGTTCCTTAGTTTCATTTTTATAGCCCAATAAAGGTTTGTATTTAAGCCCCCATTGTGATTTCACATATTCAATCGTGTTGTTAATCATATCAATGGGGTACCCTCTTTTCTCAAACAATTGTGTTAGGAGTTCCATTTCTACTTCCATAAATTCCTTAGTGGATGACATCCGGGCACATCTAATTCCTTGACCCTTAATAATATTTTTGAATATATGAGGAGGATGCTCACTACCAAAAAACAAATAATCATTAGAAAATGTGCTTTTACGATATACCTTGGAGGTGAATCCCGTATCAGTAAGCCCAATATAAACATCTAAATAGGCTATACCTAAATTACTAATATTGTAAGTGAACTTAAGAAATTGAGTGCTACCATTAATATATTCAATAAAATCTGTGATTTTCTCTTTAGGACCGTTCCACATAATAAAAATATCGTCCAAAAATCTCACATAAAAAGAGATATAAGACGAAAATTGGCAAGTGGTAATAAACTCATTTTCCCAATCGGACATGACCAAATTTGCAAAAATGGGGGCACAAGAAGCCCCCATAGCAACCCCCTTACTTTGTCTGAAGAACTCCCCTTCAAAAGTAAGATAATTGTGGTCCAAAACCAAACCCATCATATCGATGATTAAGTTGATTTTTTCCCACGACATGTCCGAAAATTTCCTTAAACTATTCCCAAACCTTTCTAGCCCTTCATCTTTAGGTATGCTAGAAAATAAATCACATACATCAATGGTAAGTAATGTACAATCTTCAGTCCAAATTTCAGGAGTAAGCTTGGACAAAAAGTCCCACGAGTCCTTAATGATGAAAGGAACATTTTGATAGATGTGTTTAGTCCATCTGTCGATGGTAACTCCAGTGTTGTAAGTCTTGGACCTGGAACCCGATATAATAGGTCTAAATGGTGGCTTAGTAAGGGATTTATGTATTTTGGGTATCCCCACTATGCGTGCCATCACCGGGTAATCCACTTTCAAAAACTTATATATATCCTCAGTAATACGTTGGTCAATTAAGTACTCTTCCAAAATCAAATCAATTCTTCTAAAGCCTATGTTGATCTGATTAATGGATACCATTTCATAATTTCCTGATTGATGTAATAGATGATATATCTCTGCTTTGTAAGCTAAATTGGAATAAATGACAGCCCCCCCCGCCTTTATCGGGCTTCATGATTCTCACATCTTTATTGCACCTTAATTCATTCAACACAACTCTTTCTTGCTTAGTAATATTATCACCCAGGGACTCCTTATTAATTCTTTGCTCTCTGATAATATCTTTTTTCAAATAATAAATGTCTTTGCATACCATTTTATCAAATACATTTACCTGTGTGTTACTACTCGGAACGAAAGTACTTTTCCTTTTTAATTCTACAGGTTCATAGGTGCACCTACCTTCCTTGTTGTTATCAAGTAATAAAGCCAAATTGAGCCTCCTGCTAAATAGTTTGATCTCTTTAATGTGGTCAACTACACTGAATTTGTGAAAGGGTATAAATTTCATGCCTTTGCTTAAAAGGGAACATAATTCATCCTTAATAGCTAAATCCGTATAATTAAAAACCTTGAAGCCTTCAAAGTTTTTAATAATGGGCATTCCATCCCCCAAGGTAGTTGACACTATCGGTTCAGCAATGTCGGAGGAAAAATCAGCATGTATTAAGGGTATTTTCTTGTTAGAAATAAAACTTTCAACGTCGCCCTCATGAACCGGGGTTAATCGTGATTGTGTTTCCTGTAATTCTGATGATACGTTTTCCCGTAATTCTGATGGTGTCTTCCCCCATGAAAATTCTCCTGTCTGTTCGTCTCCCTTCTACCCCTATAGTGAACATATCCTTCTTCCGATCTAGTCTTCCTATCATATGGCCAAATATAAACTCTAAAGGTTTTGTATACCTCAATGTCCCGTTCTAACTTTTTGTTTTTCCTACGATAAATGTGCTCTGCTGTAGTATCTGCCTGATGGAATTGTTTGTGGTATAACTCACTCCATTGCTCAAAAGAGGGATCTCTTAAAATCATTTCATTGATATTTTCCACTTCTTCCAGTAAGGCATTTAATTTATCATCGTAACATTTCAACAGTAATTTCATGTACATGAACCCAAATTCATCAAATAAACCATTAAATTCAGTAATAATGGTTTCTGTGTATTCCACTCCCATTGGGGGTTTAAAAAATCTAATACCCTTGGGGACAACCCGGGATTTAATACATTGTGTAAGATAAGCTTTATCCACCTTAATATTTTGTATTTGCATTAAATGATTCCCCATACTATATATTCTACTCTTTATAGTTTCACCTTCATCTCTATCAAATGGTGTTTTGTTAAAAGTTGTTACATTTCTATAGTCATCACTGTTAACATCAAAAATATATTCATTTTTGAGAAAATTGTTAATGGCTTTGTAGCCACTAACTGCATTTTTAAAATACACAACATTCTTAGAAACATCATGTATATTCTTAGATTGTGAAATAATGTCACTATTAACAGTACCTTTAGTTTTAATATTCGGCATTCTAGCCGTGGTAGAATAAGTCCTCTGAGGTAGTATACTTTTTGGTTTAGCCCCTCTATTCTCCGCTTCCACTCGACTTTGAAAAAAACTAAAATCAAATGTAAAATCCTTCTCCGGAGATCCTGTTGCATCACCGTCCTTAAGAACCATGTCAATGTGGCATGGTCTCTGAAAAGAAACATTATTGTTGGTGATACAACCCTGCCCATTTGGGATGTCCTCATTTGTCCCAACAGTAAGAACCAAATCATTGCATGAGTTCAACTGACCCCGAAGGGAGTCATTATGCGACGATGTACGTTCCTTGCTTCCATTACCCTGAGCAGACTTAAATAAAGACGTTACCATGTCCATAAGTTTTTTAACATCTTGTTGTAAACCGGCTACTTCAGCCCTTAATAGGATCACCTCATCACTGTTCGATACAGCCGACGCTCCTTCCACAGCTTCCGCCATCGCTGACAACAACAACCAGTGAAGAAATCAAAATATGCGACCAGGAAAAAAAACAGCAACAACGAAGCAAACGAAAGAAGCGTAGCTTGAACAGCTACATTCAAACTACTGATGTAAATGCCAAAAGCGTTAGTGGAGCCAAGGATATAGCGTGGAGAGAGCCAGGGATGTAGCGTTACCAAACTATAATATAACGTAACTCCCTCAAGCATGAAGTGACTCCAATCCGCACAGTGATAATCCACAAAAGGAAACAAGTCCACGAAGCGTTGCCAAAACCACCACACGTATCAAATAATAAAAATCACTTCGATCAAAGTGAAACGAATGCTTTAATTAAAACACAAAACACAACAGCGAATGACACTAGTTTAGCGCTTTCATCTGCACCATCGCAGACTTCCTCAGAACTAGTGTATTCCATCATTGTCATTCATTTTAAAAAACATTTGGCGCCAA
Source organism: Protopterus annectens (assembly GCF_019279795.1). Lineage (NCBI taxonomy): Eukaryota > Metazoa > Chordata > Ceratodontiformes > Protopteridae > Protopterus > Protopterus annectens. The sequence continues at coordinate 109,723,428 of NC_056735.1, forward strand.
CTTTTAATCATTCCTTAAAGAGGCAGACATTAAAACCACCATCACATTTGTATCATAATTATATAATCCTTTTAACCTACAAATGGATATAAATTATAAATTATAATAAATTATGTGTGTAACAATCAATTAAAAGTTTAAATACATTTAATATAAAATTTTCTCTATATATATAACTATACTATAACACAGACCTAGCATGAAGTCTATGTCAACTGTATTGTTTAAGTGTAAGTTTAGCGCTTTCATCTGCACCATCGCAGACTTCCTCAGAACTAGTGTATTCCATCATTGTCATTCATTTTAAAAAACATTTGGCGCCAACTTTTAATCATTCCTTAAAGAGGCAGACATTAAAACCACCATCACATTTGTATCATAATTATATAATCCTTTTAACCTACAAATGGATATAAATTATAAATTATAATAAATTATGTGTGTAACAATCAATTAAAAGTTTAAATACATTTAATATAAAATTTTCTCTATATATATATAACTATACTATAACACAGACCTAGCATGAAGTCTATGTCAACTGTATTGTAACAACACTAATTAATAATACTAAGAGTCCAGTATCAGAAAAGGTTTGATACTGATAAAATCATTGATACCTGGACTTCTAGTAGAGTCAGTGAGGATCTGCCATTACTCCTAACACAATTGTTTGAGAAAAGAGGGTACCCCATTGATATGATTAACAACACGATTGAATATGTGAAATCACAATGGGGGCTTAAATACAAACCTTTATTGGGCTATAAAAATGAAACTAAGGAACCCACATTTCCTTCGGATAGGTACATAGGTAGAGTATGTGTTCTTACATATACCCCATATAGTGTAAGAATTCAGGACATTCTTAACAAATATTGGGACATCATTACTGTTGTAGATTCTAATAAGAAGATCTTAGGAGAAAAATCAAGAATCGTTTACAAGACGGGTCCCAATATAAAAAGGTTGTTGGAAAGTACAAAGCCACAGAAGAGGGATAACAAGAAAGGCAGGATTTTCACCAGCAAATGTGGACGATGCAACCAATGTAAGTTTATTAATACCAGTAGTAAAATTACATTGGCGATATCAACCACACTTTGATCAGAAGTCTAGGTGGCAATTGTTGTTCAAAACATATTGTTTATTTAGCTCTATGTAAAATTTGTTCGGCCTATTATATAGGCAAAACAGAAAGGGAGCTTAAGAAGCGTATGTATGAACATTATTATAAAATTCGTAAGAAGGATTGTAAGAATGCACTATACAGGCATATCAAAGAATATGGGGAAGAACATATATTTTTATTTTTTATTATAGATGAGGAAAAGGAAGTACCGTTTGGGGGTGACTGGAAGACTAGATTAGCCTGTAAAGAGAGCAAATGGCAGCTCCTCACTGACTCTACTAGAAGTCCAGGTATCAATGATTTTATCAGTATCAAACCTTTTCTGATACTGGACTCTTAGTATTATTAATTAGTGTTGTTACAATACAGTTGACATAGACTTCATGCTAGGTCTGTGTTATAGTATAGTTATATATATAGAGAAAATTTTATATTAAATGTATTTAAACTTTTAATTGATTGTTACACACATAATTTATTATAATTTATAATTTATATCCATTTGTAGGTTAAAAGGATTATATAATTATGATACAAATGTGATGGTGGTTTTAATGTCTGCCTCTTTAAGGAATGATTAAAAGTTGGTGCCAAATGTTTTTTAAAATGAATGACAATGATGGAATACACTAGTTCTGAGGAAGTCTGCGATGGTGCAGATGAAAGCGCTAAACTAGTGTCATTCGCTGTTGTGTTTTGTGTTTTAATTAAAGCATTCGTTTCACTTTGATCGAAGTGATTTTTATTATTTGATACGTGTGGTGGTTTTGGCAATGCTTCGTGGACTTGTTTCCTTTTGTGGATTATCACTGTGCGGATTGGAGTCACTTCATGCTTGAGGGAGTTACGTTATATTATAGTTTGGTAACGCTACATCCCTGGCTCTCTCCACGCTATATCCTTGGCTCCACTAACGCTTTTGGCATTTACATCAGTAGTTCGAAGGTAGCTGTTCAAGCTACGCTTCTTTCGTTTGCTTCGTTGTTGCTGTTTTTTTTCCTGGTCGCATATTTTGATTTCTTCATAAGTTCCTGTGTTGCCCATATCCTTACTTGGATAGGAGGAAGTTTCTCTGTTCACCAGTGAGAGTGGGGAGCTTTGAGTAGCCTATCTTTCCCTGGAGGAGTGGTCACAGCCCAGCAACTTGTAGTTTATTGGCCGTTTTGGGCTATTTCCTATCTCTTTCATCTCCCTGCTTTAAAACCCGCATTTGCTCAGTTTTTTGCTTGTATACTACTCAGCCAAGTTCCTCGTGGTGTCCTGCAGAGTACTACAAGCAACAGAGCGACAAAAGAGTGACTTTCAACTGATATAAGTATTTTTTACTCTGCATTTTCTCCTGCGACTGCTAGTCTCACCGAAAAGCGATTTCTAGCAATTCTGAGCTTTAAAAAAAAACATTGCTACATACTAAAGCTGGGTTTTTTTTGCTGTTAGCACTTAAGTCATTTAAAGTTGTTTTTTGTGCTGTTTAACTGTTGTAGGCTACACACTAAAGTGTGCTAGCCTGATATAAGCATTTAAAGTTTTTTTGTGATAGTTCATTGTATCTCTGTCTAAAAAGAAAAAAATAAATTCTTGTTTCCTGCCTTTTCTAAGCTAGTCTAGTCCAGTTTTCAGGTTCTGCTGAATTCAGGACTGTGGTATAAGTTCCTGTGTTGCCCATATCCTTACTTGGACAGGAGGAAGTTTCTCTGTTCACCAGTGATAGTTGGGAGCTTTGAGCAGCCTATCTGTCCCTGAAGGAGTGGTCACAGCCCCGCAACTTGTAGTTTATTTTCCATTTTGTGCTAATTCCTATCTTTTTTATCTCCCTGCCTTAAAACCTGCATTTGTGCAGTTTTTTGCTTGTATACTACTCAGCCAAGCTCCTCGTGGTGTCCTGCAGAGTACTACATGCAGCAGAGTGACAAAAGAGTGACTTTCAACTGATAAAAGTATTTTTTACTCTGCATTTTCTCCTGCGACTGCTAGTCTCACCGAAAAGCGATTTCTAGCAATTCTGAGCTTTAAAAAAACTCATTGCTGCATACTAAAACTGTTTTTTTTGCTGTTAGCACTTGTCATTTAAAGTCATTTTTGTGCTGTTTAACTGTTGTAGGCTACACACTAAAGTGTGCTAGCCTGATATAAGCATTTAACGTTTTTTGTGATAGTTCATTGTATCTCTGTCTAAAAAGAAAAAAAAATCTTGTTTCCCACCTTTTCTAAGCTAGTCTAGTCCTGTTTTCAGGTTCTGCTGAATTCAGGACTGTGGTATGAGTTCCTGTGTTGCCCATATCCTTACTTGGATAGGAGGAAGTTTCTCTGTTCACCAGTGAGAGTGGGGAGCTTTCAGCAGCCTATCTGTATTTGGAGGAGTGGCCACAGCCCAGCAACTTATATTTTATTGGCTGTTTTGGGCTAATTCCTATCTCTTTCATCTCCCTGCCTTAAAACCCGCATTTGCATGTTTTTTTGCTTGTATACTACTCAGCCAAGCTCCACGTGGTGTCATGCAGAGTACTACAAGCAGCAGAGTGACAAAAGAGTGACTTTCAACTGATAAGTATTTTTTTCTCTGCATTTTCTCCTGTGACTGCTAGTCTCACTGAAAAGTGATTTCTAGCAATTCTGAGCTTTAAAAAACTCATTGCTGCATATTAAAACTGTTTTTTTTGTTTGCCGTTAGCACTTGTTTAAGTCATTTAAAGTTGTTTTTGTGCTGTTTGCATGTTGTAGGCTACACACTAAAGTGTGCTAGCCTGATATAAGCATTTAAAGTTTTTTTCTGATAGTTCATTGTATTTTTGTCTAAAAAGAAAAGAAAAACAAAAAAATTATTGTTTCCTGTCTTTTCTAAGCTAGTCTAGTCTAGTTTTCAGGTTCTGATGAATTCAGGACTGTGGTATAAGTTCCTGTGTTGCCCATATCCTTACTTGGATAGAAGGAAGTTTCTCTGTTCACCAGTGAGATTGGGGAGCTTTGAGCAGCCTATCTGTCCCTGGAGGAGTGGTCACAGCCCAGCAACTTGTAGTTTATTGGCCGCTTTGGGCTAATTCCTATCTCTTTCATCTCCCTGCCTTAAAACCCGCATTTGCACTTTTTTTGCTTGTGTACTACTCAGCCAAGCTCCTTGTGGTGTCCTGCAGAGTACTACGAGCAGCAGAGTGACAAAGAGTGGCTGATATAAGTATTTTTTTCTCTGCATTTTCTTCTGCGATTGCTAGTCTCACCGAAAAGCGATTTCTAGCAATTCTGAGCTTTAAAAAAAACTCATTGCTGCAGATTAAAACTGATTTTTTTTGCTGTTAACACTTGTTTAACTCATTTAAAGTCATTGTTTGTGCTGTTTAACTGTTGTAGGCTACACACTAAAGTGTGCTAGCCTGATATAAGCATTTAAAGTTTTTTTGTGATAGTTCATTGTATCTGTCTAAAAAGAAAAAAAAACAAAAAAATTCTTGTTTCCCACCTTTTCTAAGCTAGTCTAGTCCAGTTTTCAGGTTCTGCTGAATTCAGGACTGTGGTATAAGTTCCTGTGTTGCCCATATCCTTACTTGGATAGGAGGAAGTTTCTCTGTTCACCAGTCAGAGTGGGGAGCTTTGAGCAGCCTATCTGTCCCCGGAGGAGTGGTCACAGCCCAGCAACTTGTAGTTTATTGGCCGTTTTGGGCTATTTCCTATCTCTTTCATCTCCCTGCTTTAAAACCCACATTTGCTCAGTTTTTTGCTTGTATACTACTCAGCCAAGTTCCTCGTGGTGTCCTGCAGAGTACTACAAGCAACAGAGCGACAAAAGAGTGACTTTCAACTGATATAAGTATTTTTACTCTGCATTTTCTCCTGCGACTGCTAGTCTCACCGAAAAGCGATTTCTAGCAATTCTGAGCTTTAAAAAAAAACATTGCTACATACTAAAACTGTTTTTTTTTTTTTGCTGTTAGCACTTAAGTCATTTAAAGTTGTTTTTTGTGCTGTTTAACTGTTGTAGGCTACACACTAAAGTGTGCTAGCCTGATATAAGCATTTAAAGTTTTTTTGTGATAGTTCATTGTATCTCTATCTAAAAAGAAAATAATAAATTCTTGTTTCCTACCTTTTCTAAGCTAGTCTAGTCCAGTTTTCAAGTTCTGCTGAATTCAGGACTGTGGTATAAGTTCCTGTGTTGCCCATATCCTTAATTGGATAGGAGGAAGTTTCTTTGTTCACCAGTGAGAATGGGGAGCTTTGAGCAGCCTATCTGTCCCTGGAGGAGTGGTCACAGCCCAGCAACGTGTAGTTTATTGGCCGTTTTGGGATAATTCCTATATCTTTCATCTCTCTGCCTTAAAACCCAAATTTGCGTGTTTTTTTGCTTGTATACTACTCAGATAAGCTCCTCGTGATGTCCTGCAGAGAACTACAAGCAGCAGAGTGACAAAAGAGTGACTTTCAACTGATATAAGTATTTTTTTCTCTGCATTTTCTCCAGCGACTGCTAGTCTCACCGAAAAGTGATTTCTAGCAATTCTGAGCTTTAAAAAAACTGATTGCTGCATACTAAAACTGTTTTGTTTTTTTTGTTTTTTTTGCTGTTAGCACTTGTTTAAGTCGTTGAAAGTCGTTTTTTGTGCAGTTTAACTGTTGTAGGCTACAAACTAAAGTGTGCTAGCCTGATATAAGCATTTAAAGTTTTTTTGTGATAGTTCATTGTATCTCTGTCTAAAAAAAAAAAAAATTCTTGTTTCCCGCCTTTTCTAAGCTACTCTAGTCCAGTTTTCAGGTTCTGCTGAATTCAGGACTGTGGTATAAGTTCCTGTGTTGCCCATATCCTTACTTGGATAGGAGGAAGTTTCTCTGTTCACCAGTGAGAGTGGGGGGCTTTGAGCAGCCTATCTTTCCCTGGAGGAGTGGTCACAGCCCGGCAATTTGTAGATTATTGGCCGCTTTGGGCTAATTCCTATCTCTTTCATCTCCCTCCCTTAAAACCCACATTTGCGCATTTTTTTGCTTGTATAATACTCAGCCAAGCACCTTGTGGTGTCCTGCAGAGTACTACAAGCAGCAGAGTGACAAAAGAGTGGCTTTCAACTGATATAAGTATTTTTTTTCTCTGCATTTTCTTCTGCAATTGCTAGTCTCACCGAAAAGTGATTTCTAGCAATTCTGAGCTTTAAAAAAAACTCATTGCTGCAGATTTAAACTGTTTTTTTTTTGCTGTTAGCACTTGTTTAACTCATTTAAAGTCATTGTTTGTGCTGTTTAACTGTTGTAGGCTACACACCAAATTGTGCTAGCCTGATATAAGCATTTAAAGTTTTTTTTGTGATAGTTCATTGTATCTCTGTCTAAAAAGAAAAAAAAACAAAAAAATCTTGTTTTCCACCTTTTCTAAGCTAGTCTAGTCCAGTTTTCAGGTTCTGCTGAATTCAGGACTGTGGTATAAGTTCCTGTGTTGCCCATATCCTTAAATGGATAGGAGGAAGTTTCTCTGTTCACCAGTGAAAGTGGGGAGCTTTGACTAGCCTATCTTTCCCTGGAGGAGTGGTCACAGCCCAGCAACTTGTAGTTTATTGGCCATTTTGGGCTAACTCCTATCACTTTCATCTCCCTGCCTTAAAACTCGCATTTGCGCAATTTATTGCTTGTATACTACTCAGCCAAGCTCCACATGGTGTCCTGCAGAGTACAACAAGCAGCAGAGTGACAAAAGACTGACTTTCAACTGATATAAGTATTTTTTCTCTGCATTTTCTCCTGCGACTGCTAGTCTCATCGAAATGTGATTTCTAGCAATTCTGAGCTTTAAAAAAAACTCATTGCTGCCTACTAAAACTGTTTTTTTTTTGCTGTTAGCACCTAAGTCATTTAAAGTCATTTTTTGTGCTGTTTAACTGTTGTAGGCTACACACTAAAGTGTGCTATCCTGATATAAGCATTTGAAGTTTTTTTGTAATAGTTCATTGTATCTCTGTCTAAAAAGAAAAAAAAAAAAAAAAAAAAATTCTTGTTTCCCGCCTTTGCTAAGCTAGTCTAGTCCAGTTTTCAGGTTCTGCTGAATTCAGGACCGTGGTATAAGTTCCTGTGTTGCCCATATCCTTACTTGGATAGGAGGAAGTTTCTCTGTTCACCAGTGAGAGTGGAGAGCTTTGAGTAGCCTATCTTTCCCTGGAGGAGTGGTCACAGCCCAGCAACTTGTAGTTTATTGGCCATTTTGGGCTAATTCCTATCTCTTTCAACTCCCTGCTTTAAAACCCACATTTGCTCATTTTTTTGCTTGTATACTACTCAGCCAAGCTCCACGTGGTGTCCTGCAGATTACAACAAGCAGCAGAGTGACAAAAGAGTGACTTTCAACTGATATAAGTATTTTTTTCTCTGCATTTTCTCCTGCGACTGCGTCTCATCGAAAAGTGATTTCTAGCAATTCTGAGCTTTAAAAAAACCCATTGCTGCATACTAAAACTGTCTTTTTTTTTGCTGTTAGCACTTAGTCATATAAAGTTGTTTTTTGTGCTGTTTAACTGTTGTAGGCTACACACTAAAGTGTGCTAGCCTGATATAAGCATTCAAAGTTTTTTTGTCATAGTTCATTGTATCTCTGTCTAAAAAGAAAAAAAAAAAAAAAATCTTGTTTCCTGCCTTTTCTAAGCTAGTCTAGTCCAGTTTTCAGGTTCTGCTGAATTCAGGACTGTGGTATAAGTTCCTGTGTTGCCCATATCCTTACTTGGATAGGAGGAAGTTTCTCTGTTCGCCAGTGAGAGTGGGGAGCTTTGAGCAGCCTATCTGTCCCTGGAGGAGTTGTCACAGACCTGCAACTTGTAGTTTATTGGCCATTTTGGGCTAATTCCTATCTTTTTTATCTCCCAGCCTTAAAACCTGCATTTGTGCAGTTTTTTGCTTGTATACTACTCAGCCAAGCTCCTCGTGGTGTCCTGCAGAGTACTACAAGCAGCAGAGCAACAAAAGAGTGACTTTCAACTGATAAAAGTATTTTTTACTCTGCATTTTCTCCTGCGACTGCTAGTCTCACCGAAAAGCAATTTCTAGCAACTCTGAGCTTTAAAAAAACTCATTGCTGCATATTAAAACTGTTTTTTTTTTTTTTGCTGTTAGCACTTGTTTAAGTCATTTAAAGTTGTTTTTTGTGGTGTTTGCTGTTGTAGGCTACACACTAAAGTGTGCTAGCCTGATATAAGCATTTAAAGTTTTTTGTGATAGTTCATTGTATCTCTGTCTAAAAAGAAAAAAAACAAAAAAAATATTGTTTCCCACCTTTTGTAAGCTAGTCTAGTCCAGTTTTCAGGTTCTGATGAATTCAGGACTGTGGTATAAGTTCCTGTGTTGCCCATATCCTTACTTGGATAGGAGGAAGTTTCTCTGTTCACCAGTGAGAGTGGGGGGCTTTGAGCAGCCTATCTGTCCCTGGAGGAGTGGTCACAGCCCAGCAATTTGTAGTTTATTGGCTGTTTTGGGCTAATTCCTATCTCTTTCATCTCCCTGCCTTAAAACCGGCATATGCGCATTTTTTTGCTTGTATACTACTCAGCCAAGCGGCTCGTGGTGTCCTGCAGAGTACTACAAGCAGCAGAGTGACAAAAGAGTGGTGTTCAACTGATATAAGTATTTTTTTCTCTGCATTTTCTCCTGCGACTGCTAGTCTCATCGAAAAGTGATTTCTAGCAATTCTGAACTTTGAAAAAAAACATTGCTGCATTCTAAAACTGTTTTTTTTTTTGCTGTTAGCACTTAAGTCATTTAAAGTTGTTGTTTGTGCTGTTTAACTGTTGTAGGCTACACACTAAAGTGTGCTAGCTTGATATAAGCATTTAAAGTTTTTTGTAATAGTTCATTGTATCTCTGTCTAAAAAGAAAAAAAAACAAAAAAAATTGTGTTTCCTGCCTTTTCTTAGCTAGTCTAGTCCAGTTTTCAGGTTCTGCTGAATTCAGGACTGTGGTTTAAGTTCCTGTGTTGCCCATATCCTTACTTGGACTGGAGGAAGTTTCTCTGTTCACCAGTGAGGCTTGGGAGCTTTGAGCAGCCTCTCTGTCCCTGGAGGAGTGGTCACAGCCCTGCAACTTGTAGTTTATTTGGCCATTTTGGGCTAATTCCTTTCTTTTTTATCCCCCTGCCTTAAAACCTGCATTTGTGCAGTTTTTTGCTTGTATACTACTCAGCCAAGCTCCTCGTGGTGTCCTGCAGAGTACTACAAGCAGAAGAGCAACAAAAGAGTGACTTTCAACTGATAAAAGTATTTTTTACTCTGCATTTTCTCTTGTCACTGCTAGTCTCACCGAAAAGTGATTTCTAGCAATTCTAAGTTTTAAAAAAACTCATTGCTGCATACTAAAACTGTTTCTTTTTTTGCTGTTAGCACTTGTTTAAGTCATTTAAAGTCATTGTTTGTGCTGTTTAACTGTTGTAGGCTACACAATAAAGAGTGCTAGCCTGATATAAGCATTTGAAGTTTTTTTGTGATAGTTCATTGTATCTCTGTCTAAAAAGAAAAAAAAAAACAAAAAAAATCTTGTTTCCCGTCTTTTCTAAGCTAGTCTAGTCCAGTTTTCAGGTTCTGATGAATTCAGGACTGTGGTATAAGTTCCTGTGTTGCCCATATCCTTACTTGGATAGGAGGAAGTTTCTCTGTTCACCAGTGAGAGTGGGGAGCTTTGAGCAGCCTATCTGTCCCTGGAGGAGTGGTCACAGCCAAGCAACTTGTAGTTTATTGGCCGTTTTGGGCTAATTCCTATCTCTTTCATCTCCCTGCCTTAAAACCTGCATTTGTTCGTTTTTTTTTGCTTGTATACTACACAGCTAAGCTCTTTGTGTTGTCCTGCAGAGTACTACAAGCAGCAGAGCAACAAAAGAGTGACTTTCAACTGATAAAAGTATTTTTACTCTGCATTTTCTCTTGTCACTGCTAGTCTCACCGAAAAGCGATTTCTAGCAATTCTGAGTTTTAAAAAAACTCATTGCTGCATACTAAAACTGTTTTGTTTTTTTGCTGTTAGCACTTGTTTAAGTCATTTAAAGTCATTGTTTGTGCTGTTTAACTGTTGTAGGCTACACAATAAATAGTGCTAGCCTGATATAAGCATTTAAAGTTTTTTTGTGATAGTTCATTGTATCTCTGTCTAAAAAGAAAAAAAAATATTGTTTCCTGCATTTTCTAAGCTAGTCTAGTCCAGTTTTCAGGTTCTGCTGAATTCAGGACTGTGCTATAAGTTCCTGTGTTCCCCATATCCTTACTTGGATAGGAGGAAGTTTCTTTGTTCACCAGTGAGAGTGGTGAGCTTTGAGCAGCCTATCTGTACCTGGAGGAGTGGTCACAGCCCAGCAACGTGTAGTTTATTGGCTGTTTTGGAATAATTCCTATCACTTTAATCTCTCTGACTTAAAACCCACATTTGCGTGTTTTTTTGCTTGTATACTACTCAGATAAGCTCCTCGTGATGTCCTGCAGAGTACTACAAGCAGCAGAGCGACAAAAGAGTGACTTTCAACTGATATAAGTATTTTTTTGTCTGCATTTTCTCCTGCGACTCCTAGTCTCACGGAAAAGTGATTTCTAGCAATTCTTAGCTTTAATGAAACTGATTGCTGCATACTAAAACTGTTTTTTTTTTTTTGCTGTTAGCACTTGTTTAAGTTGTCGAAAGTCATTTTTTGTGCAGTTTAACTGTTGTAGGCTACAAACTAAAGTGTGCTAGACTGATATAAGCATTTAAAGTTTTTTTGTGATAGTTCATTGTATCTCTATCTAAAAGGAAAAAAAAACAAAAAAAAATCTTGTTTCCCGCCTTTTCTAAGCTAGTCTAGTCCAGTTTTCAGGTTCTGATGAATTCAGGACTGTGGTATAAGCTCCTGTGTCGCCCATATCCTTACTTGGATAGGAGGAAGTTTCTCTGTTCACCAGTGAAAGTGGGGAGCTTTGAACAGCCTATCTTCCCTGAAAGAGTGGTCACAGCACAGCAACTTGTAGTTTATTGGCTGTTTTGGGCTAATTCCTATCTCTTTCATCTCCCTGCCTTAAAACCTGCATTTGCGCGTTTTTTTGTTTGTATACTACTCAGCCAAGCTCCTCGTGATGTCCTGCAGAGTACTACAAGCAGCAGAGTGACAAAAGAGTAATTTTCAACTGATATAAGTATTTTTCTCTGCATTTTCTCCTGCGACTGCTAGTCTCACCGAAAAGCAATTTCTAGCAATTTTGAGCTTTAAAAAAACTAATTTCTGCATACTAAAACTGCTTTTTTTTTTTTGCTGTTAGCACTTGTTTAAATCATTTAAAGTTGTTTTTGGTGCTCATTAACTGTGTTAGGCTGCAAACTAAAGTGCGCTAGCCTGATATAAGCATTTAAAGTTTTTTTTTGTGATAGTTCATTGTATCTCTGTTTAAAAAGAAAAGAAAACAAAAAACATTCATGTTTCCCACCTTTTCTAAGCTAGTCTAGTCCAGTTTTCAGGTTCTGCTGAATTCAGGACTGTGGTATAAGTCCCTGTGTTGCCCATATCCTTACTTGGATAGGATGAAGTTTCTCTGTTCACCAGTGAGAGTGGGGAGCTTTGAGCAGCCTATCTGTCCCTGGAGGAGTGGTCACAGCCCAGCAACTTGTAGTTTATTGGTCATTTTGGGCTAATTCTTATCTCTTTCATCTCCCTGAATTAAAACCCGCATTTGCACAGTTTTTTGATTGTATACTACTCAGCCAAGCTCCTCGTGATGTCCTGCAGAGTACTACAAACAGCAGAGTGACAAAAGAGTGACTTTCAACTGATATAAGTATTTTTTTCTCTGCATTTTCTCCTGTGACTGCTAGTCTCACTGAAAAGCGATTTCTAGCAATTCTGAGCTTTAAAAAAACTCATTGCTGCATACTAAAACTGTTTTTTTTTTCTGTTAGCACTTAAGTTGTTTAAAGTCATTTTTGTGCTGTTTAACTGTTGTAGGCTACACATTAAAATGCGCTAGCCTGATATAAGCATTTGAAGTTTTTTGTGATAGTTTATTGTATCTCTATCTAAAAAGAAAAAAAAAACAAAAAAAATCTTGTTTCCCGGATTTTCTAAGCTAGTCTAGTGCAGTATTCAGGTTCTGCTGAATTCAGGACTGTGGTATAAGTTCTTGTGTTGCCCATATCCTTACTTGGATAGGAGGAAGTTTCTCTGTTCACCAGTGAGAGTGGGGAGCTTTGAGCAGCCTATCTGTCCCCGGAGGAGTGGTCACAGCCCAGCAACTTGTAGTTTATTGGCCGTTTTGGCATAATTCCTATCTCTTTCATCTCCCTGCCTTAAAACCCACATTTGCGTGGTTTTTTGCTTGTATACTACTCAGCCAAGCTCCTCGTGATGTCCTGCAGAGTACTACAAACAGCAGAGTGACAAAAGAGTGACTTTCAACTGATATAAGTATTTTTTTCTCAGTATTTTCTCCTGCGACTGCTAGTCTCACCGAAAAGCAATTTCTAGCAATTCTGAGCTTTAAAAAAACTCATTGCTGCATACTAAAACTGTTTTTTTTTTTTGCTGTTAGCACTTAAGTCATTTAAAGTCATTTTTGTGCTGTGTAACTGTTATAGGCTACACACTAAAGTGCGCTAGCCTGATATAAGCATTTAAAGTTTTTTGTGATAGTTCATTGTATCTCAGTCTAAAAAGAAAAAAAAAACAAAAAATTCTTGTTTCCCACCTTTTCTAAGCTAGTCTAGTGCAGTTTTCAGGTTCTGTTGAATTCAGGACTGTGGTATAAGTTCCTGTGTTGCCCATATCCTTACTTGGACAGGAGGAAGTTTCTCTGTTCACCAGTGAGAGTGGGGAGCTTTGAGCAGCCTATCTGTATTTGGAGGAGTGGCCACAGCCCAGCAAATTATAGTTTATTGGCCATTTTAGACTAATTCCTATCTCTTTCATCTCCCTGCCTTAAAACCCAAATTTTCGTGTTTTTTGCTTGTATACTACTCAGCCAAGCTCCACATGGTGTCATGCAGAGTACTACAAGCAGCAGAGCGACAAAAGAGTGACTTTCAACTGATAAGTATTTTTTTCTCTGCATTTTCTCCTGTGACTGCTAGTCTCACCGAAAAGTGATTTCTAGCAATTCTGAGCTTTAAAAAAACTCATTGCTGCATATTAAAACTGTTTTTTTTTTTTTTGCTGTTAGCACTTGTTTAAGTCATTTAAAGTTGTTTTGTGTGCTGTTTGCCTGTTGTAGGCTACACACTAAAGTGTGCTAGCCTGATATAAGCATTTAAAGTTTTTTTGTGATAGTTCATTGTATCTCTGTCTAAAAATAAAAAAAACAAAAAAATTCTTGCTTCCTGTCTTTTCTAAGCTAGTCTAGTCCAGTTTTCAGGTTCTGATGAATTCAGGACTGTGGTATAAGTTCCTGTGTTGCCCATATCCTTACCTGGATAAAATGAAGTTTCTCTGTTCACCAGTGAGAGTGGGGAGCTTTTAGCAGCCTATCTGTCCCTGGAGGAGTGGTCACAGCCCAGCAACTTGTAGTTTATTGGCCGTTTTGGGATAATTCCTATCTCTTTCATCTCCCTGCCTTAAAACCTGCATTTGCTCGTTTTTTTGCTTGTATACTACTCAGCTAAGCTCCTCATATTGTCCTGCAGAGTACTACAAGCAGCAGAGCAACAAAAGAGTGACTTTCAACTGATAAAAGTATTTTTTACACTGCATTTTCTCTTGTGACTGCTAGTCTCACCGAAATGCGATTTCTAGCAATTCTGAGCTTTAAACTCATTGCTGCATACTAAAACTGTTTTTTTTTTTTTTTGCTGTTAGCACTTGTTTAAGTCATTTAAAGTCATTGTTTGTGCTGTATAACTGTTGTAGGCTACACAATAATGTGTGCTAGCCTGATATAACCATTTAAAGTTTTTTTGTGATAGTTCATTGTATCTCTGTCTAAAAAGAAAAATAAATTCTTGTTTCCTGCCTTTTCTAAGCTAGTCTAGTCCAGTTTTCAGGTTCTGCTGAATTCAGGACTGTGGTATAAGTTCCTGTGTTGCCCATATCCTTACTTGGATAGGAGGAAGTTTCTCTGTTCACCAGTGAGAGTGGGGGGCTTTGAGCAGCCAATCTGTCCCTGGAGGAGTGGTCACAGCCCGGCAATTTGTAGTTTATTGGCTGCTTTGGACTAATTCCTATCTCTTTCATCTCCCTGCCTTAAAACCCACATTTGCGCATTTTGTTGCTTGTATACTACTCAGCCAAGCTCCTTGTGGTGTCCTGCAGAGTACTATAAGCAGCAGAGTGACAAAAGAGTGGCTTTCAACTATTTAAGTATTTTTTTCTCTGCATTTTCTTCTGCGATTGCTAGTCTCACCGAAAAGCGATTTCTAGCAATTCTGAGCTTTAAAAAAACTCATTGCTGCAGATTTAAACTGCTTTTTTTGCTGTTAACACTTGTTTAAGTCATTTAAAGTCATTTTTTGTGTTGTTTAACTGTTGTAGGCTACACACCAAAGTGTGCTAGCCTGATATAAGCATTTAAAGATTTTTTGTGATAGTTAATTGTATCTCTGTCTAAAAAGAAAAAAAAATCTTGTTTCCTACCTTTTCTAAGCTAGTCTAGTCCAGTTTTCAGGTTCTGCTGAATTCAGGACTGTGGTATAAGTTCCTGTGTTGCCCATATCCTTACATGGATAGGAGGAAGTTTCTCTGTTCACCAGTGAGAGTGGGGAGATTTGAGTAGCCTATCTTTCCCTGGAGGAGTGGTCACAGCCCAGCAACTTGTAGTTTATTGGCCGTTTTGGGCTAATTCCTATCACTTTCATCTCCCTGCCTTAAAACTCGCATGTGCGCAATTTTTTGCTTGTATACTAATCAGCCAAGCTCCACATGGTGTCCTGCAGAGTACAACAAGCAGCAGAGTGACAAAAGAGTGACTTTCAACTGATATAAGTATTTTTTCTCTGCATTTTTTCCTGCGACTGCTAGTCTCATCGAAATGTGATTTCTAGCAATTCTGAGCTTTAAAAAAACCTCATTGCTGCATACTAAAACTGTTTTTTTTTTTGCTGTTAGCTCTTAAGTCATTTTTTGTGCTGTTTAACTGTTGTAGGCTACACACCAAAGTGTGCTAGCCTGATATAAGCATTTGAAGTTTTTTTGTGATAGTTCATTGTATCTCTGTCTAAAAAGAAAAAAAATTCTTGTTTCCCACCTTTTCTAAGCTAGTCTAGTCCAGTTTTCAGGTTCTGCTGAATTCAGGACTGTGGTTTAAGTTCCTGTGTCGCCCATATCCTTACTTGGATAGGAGGAAGGTTCTCTATTCACCAATACAAGTGGGGAGCTTTGAGCAGCCTATCTTCCCTGGAAGAGTGGTCACAGCCCAGCAACTTGTAGTTTATTGGCTGTTTTGGGCTAATTCCTATCTCTTTCATCTCCCTGCCTTAAAACCTGCATTTGCGCGTTTTTTTGTTTGTAGCTACTCAGCCAAGCTCTTCGTGATGTCCTGCAGAGTACTACAAGCAGCAGAGTGACAAAAGAGTGACTTTCAACTGGTATAAGTATTTTTCTCTGCATTTTCTCCTGCGACTGCTAGTCTCACCGAAAAGCAATTTCTAGCAATTCTGAGCTTTAAAAAAACTCATTTCTGCATACTAAAACTGTTTTATTTTGCTGTTAGCACTTATTTAAATCATTTAAAGTCATTTTTGGTGCTCATTAACTGTGTTAGGCTGCACACTACAGTGCGCTAGCCTGATATAAGCATTTAAAGTTTTTTTGTGATAGTTCATTGTATCTCTGTTTAAAAAGAAAAGAAAACAAAAAAATTCATGTTTCCCACCTTTTCTAAGCTAGTCTAGTCCAGTTTTCAGGTTCTGCTGAATTCAGGACTGTGGTATAAGTTCCTGTGTTGCCCATATCCTTACTTGGATAGGAGGAAGTTTCTCTGTTCACCAGTGAGAGTGGGAAGCGTTGAGCAGCCTATCTGTCCCTGGAGGAGTGGTCACAGCCCAGCAACTTGTAGTTTATTGGTCATTTTGGGCTATTTTTTATCTCTTTCATCTCCCTGAATTAAAACCCACATTTGCACAGTTTTTTGATTGTATACTACTCAGCCAAGCTCCTCGTGATGTCCTGCAGAGTACTACAAACAGCAGAGTGACAAAAGAGTGACTTTCAACTGATATAAGTATTTTTTTCTCTGCATTTTCTCCTGCGACTGCTAGTCTCACCGAAAAGCGATTTCTAGCAATTCTGAGCTTTAAAAAAACTCATTGTTGCATACTAAAACTGTTTTTTTTTTGCTGTTAGCACTTGTTTAAGTCGTTTAAAGTTATTTTTGTGCTGTTTAACTGTTGTAGGTTATACACTAAAGTGCGCTAGCCTGATATAAGCATTTAAAGTTTTTTTGTGATAGTTCATTGTATCTCTGTCTAAAAAGAAAAAAAAAAACATTCTTGTTCCCCACCTTTTCTAAGCTAGTCTGGTCCAGTTTTCAGGTTCTGCTGAATTCAGGACTGTGGTATAATTTCCTGTGTTGCCCATATCCTTACTTGGATAGGAGGAAGTTTCTCTGTTCACCAGTGAGAGTGGGGAGCTTTGAGCAGCCTATCTGTCCCTGGAGGAGCGGTCACAGCCCAGCAACTTGTAGTTTATTTTCTGTTTTTAGCTAAATCCTATCTCTTTCATCTCCCTGTCTTGAAACCCGCATTTGAACGGTTTTACGCGGTTTTGCTTGATTTGTGCAACGAGCAGCGCCGGTTAGCTAGGGTTAAACTATTCCAGGCTCCACAAGGTCTGCTCTTCAAATTTTCCCTTAGAACTAGTCAAAAGCTCAAATTAAGCACTCTAACTTTCTTTCTACATCCCGGCACTTCCTCCAAGCTCTCAGTAAGCACTAATAAACGCTAACACAACACCTCCCCCTTTGCTATACAATAGTACAATGCTCCCTATTTTGTCCCTATCGGGCAATCAGTAAACCAGTTCAGTTACCCATACAGGCATGTCCAAAGGGCAGTTTTAGGTTTACACTCCAGTCCAGCTGGTGAATCTGGGAATCTTGAGGCAATGTTAAAATTGCCTCATGTACACGGACAACCCTCTCCTCCTTCCAACAAATACAAATGTGTGTGAGAGATGCAACTATACAGTCAAACTGGAGGCCAAGCTCTCTCAACCCAAGGCTGGAACAGCCAGCCAGGAGGAGAAGGGACCACACCTCCAGTCTCACATAAAACAATCACACATGCACCAACAAACAACACACATAAATACACAAAAACATACTCAGAGGCTCTAAATAAAAATCTGCCTAAGCAGCAGAGACCGCCAAAGCAGACATCTAAACAAACTCCACCCTCAAACAACAACCGCGTATCACATACTTCACAAAGTCAGTGTGCCACACAACCACAGCCCTTAAGGCACAACAACACACCCAATACACTAGTAATAAATGACTCTATTGTCAGGCACACTGACGTCCCACTCACTAGACTGAACAAGGAGAAGATTACTGTAAGATGCCTGTCGGGGGCCAGGATCTGCCACATAACACAAGCACTCAGATCACTCCAAAACAAGTACAAATATGACTCTGTCATTGTACATGTTGGTGTGAATGACCTGAGACATACCTCCCTGGACTACATGAAAAGAGACACAGAGGAGCTCTTTGATCATGTAGCCCAGGCCGATATGACCCTGACCCTGAGTAGCATCTTGCCCTCACCAAGAATGATGCCACAGTACGAAGATAAAATGATCAGTTTTAACAATTGGCTAAGCTATTGGTGTCATTCAAAGAGGATCCAGTGTCTGTCAGCCTGGGATGACATGCTCGACAAGCCACACTGCTTCACCAGAGATGGCTTGCACCTGTCGCCCTTAGGCTTTCAAATACTGGCCAAGGCTCTTGCCACCCCCATAGTGCCTTTTTTAGGCAAGGCTCAAAAGATAAACCCTCCTCCATAAACAACACAAGAAACCAGAAACTGATGGTAATGCTACTCAATGCCAGAAGTCTAAACCTCAAAATGCATGCACTCAAGGCACTCCTTATCATGGAGCAAATTGACATCTGTGCAGTAACAGAAACCTGGATCAAAGCTCCAGAGAGCACCCCAGCACTACCAGGTTACAACTCATACCATAATTTTCAGCCCCAGAACCCTGACCAAAATACAAAAGGAGGGGGTGTATCCATTTTCATAAAGGATACCCACACCTCCAGGTTAGTAGCACAGCACGAGGCCTCGGAGACCATCCATGTGCAACTAATAGTGGGCAAAGCTGCTTTTCAGATCACAGCCTGCTACAGATCACCTACCTTGTCTCAGGACCCCCACTCAGCATTCCTGAGAACATTGGAAAATATAAAGGTCCTACCTAACACCATGATATTGGGAGATTTCAACTACCCAAACATTGACTGGGATAACTATTCAAGTACAAACTCCTTTGCCCAGTGCTTCCTAGAGTTTATAAACTCAAATGCCCTGGAACAGCTGGTCACCATGCCCACAAGAGGTGACAACATACTGGACCTGATCATCACCAACATGGGGGATCAGTGCTCCACACCAGAGGTAAACCCCTCGCTGGTAAGATCGGATCATAAACTAATCACACTGGACATCTACATCTTGACCCCACCCCCAGTCAAGGAAACCACTGTGAAAAAATTTTCAAAAGCCAACTTCACACTTCTCAAGACCAAGGTGGAAAGTTTCAAAGCCCCCTTGCTAAAGGATAATGCTACCCAGACCGCAGAATCCTTTACAAGTGCATTCTATGAGCATCTACAGGGATGCATGGATTGAGCCATCCCAAGTAAAACCAAGACTCAACGCCTACAAAAAGAGGAAACCAGTCTGGTGATCCCCGGCCATAAAAAAGTTATACAACAGAAGAAGAAAACTACTACATGATTGAGCAAAATCCCAAAAGGCGAAGGCATCACTGATCAATATCAGCAAGAAACTACAATCCCTCATAAAATCATCCAAGGCCAGTTTCGAAAGAAAAATTGCCAAGGACTCTAAAGATAACCACAAAGCCTTCTTTAGCTATGTCAAAAATCTAGGTGGCAACTCTCAGATATGCTCTGAGCTAGTGCAAAATGGCAAAGAAATACACTGAACCAATTGACATTGCCAACATCCTGGCTGACAAGTTCAGTGTAAACTTCACCCCCCCCCCTCACCCCCAAAAGGGCCCATGTCCATCCCAGAAGAATTCAGAGCCCCAGACATCAGGGGCATGCAGGTAAAAACAGCCCTCTCCAAAGCTAAGAACACAGCATCAATGGGACTGGATGATGTACCAGGCTGTGTCTTACACGAGCTCCAAAAGGAACTAAACCCTCACATAAATTCACTGTTCAGACTCAGCCTTACCACAGGCTATGTACCCAAAGAATGGCATACAGCAACAGTCCACAAAGGTGATGCCACAACAGAAACTGGGAACTATCACCCTATAAGCCTGACTAGCCTGGTCTGCAAAGCTATGGAGTGAATCATCATGGAACTCATAAACAGAGACATTGGGAACCTCAAGATCCTGGACGCTACCCAATTTGGCTTTGTTAAAAGCAGATCCTGCCTCCTAAACCTAGTTGACTTCTTTGAAACAGTTACCAAGGCCATAGATGAAGGAAAGGTAGTCCATACAGCCTACCTGGACCTCGCTAAGGCCTTCAACACCATTCCCCACTCTGGCATCATAGATAAGCTCACCAACTTGAACATTAACCCCTATGTCATGAGATGGGTGGCCAACTGGCTCACAGATAGAACACACATGGTCAGAGTTGCGGGTGCCATGTCCGACTCTAAACCAATTACAAGTGGCGTCCCACAGGGCTCGGTCCTGGGACCCCTCCTGTTCGGTATATACTTCTCTGAGGTACAGGCAAGCATGGGAGGACTATGGCAGACCAAGTTCACAGATGATTGCAAACTGGGGGCCATAATCAACTCCGCGGCGGACACAGACATCCTCCAGAAGGGTCTTACAGAGACAGATACCTGGTGTCAAAACCATGGCCTCAAGCTGAATGCCATAAAATGCATAGTCATCACCTTTGGGAAAAACAAAGTTCCCACGAATTATCACATATGTGGTAATCCACTAAATACGGAAGATGTAATTAGGGACCTGGGGACCCAGGTAGATAGCAACCTCTCCTTTGATAATCACATTGCTAAAGTGGTTAGAAATTCCTTCTATGTAGCCCACCTAATCATGAAAGGGTTCACCTCTAAATCAAGAGAGGTCATTGTGCCCCTCTACTCATCACTCATTAGGCCCATAATAGAGTACAATGCCCCATTTGGAATGTACCTTACTTGACACCTGCAGCAGCTGGAAAGACCACAGAGGTACCTCACCAAGAGGATCATGGGCCTCAAAGAGATGCCCTATGCAGCTTGACTAAAGAAACTCCAGCTATACTCGGTTGCTTACCTCCTGCTCAGAGGTGATCTCTGACTGACGTATAAGGCCATGTCCAACCCGGAATTAATGGACACATCAAGAGAACCAAATCTCTTAGAGCCACATGCTCCAGTGAACTAAACCTCAGAACAACAATAAACAGGACATGTTGGAGGGATAGATTCCTGTCCCAGAGACTTCCCTTGCTCTGGAATAGAATCCCAGTTTATGTTAGGCAGAGCCCCTCGCTGACTCTCTTCAAGAGAAATCTTGATGAGTGGATGGGAAAATCGTAAATTTACCCCTGGGATCACTTCAGTGGCCCTGCTAGACAGAGGCCCAGGAAACTAATTTAAAAGGGAGGCGAAAGCCAACACATTATGGCTAGGCTTATAAATGCCCTTGGGCAGATAGCCTAGTACCTACCTATGAACCTATGAACCTAAGATATTGCCAATATACTGGCCGCAGATTCAGTGCTAACTTTACCCCTCCCCCCCAAAGGACCAGTCACAATACCAGTAGATTGCCAGGCACCCAGTATTACTGTTGCACAGGTTAAAACAGCACTGTCCACGGCCAAGAATACAGGTTCTATGGGACTTGACAATATCCTTGGCTGTGTTCTACATGAACTACAGAGTGAACTGGCACCTCAGCTGTTTGCCCTGTTCAATCACAGCCTCACCTCAGGCTTTGTTCCTACTGAATGGTGCACTGCTACAGTCATCCCTCTCCACAAAGGAGGAGTGACTACAGACCCTGGTAACTATCTCCCCATTAGCCTAATGAGTCTGATATGCAAAGCTATGGAACACATCACCATGGACCTAATAAACAAGGATATAGGGAACCTCCAAACTCTGGGTCCCACGCAGTTTGGTTTTGTGAAGCTTAGATCAGGCCTGCTCAACTTGGTCAACTTCTTTGAGTCAGTCACCAGAGCTGTGGATAAAGGCAAGGAGGTTCATATAGCATACCTTGATCTGGCCAAGGCCTTTGATACCATTCTCCACTCAGAAATCAAAGAAAAACTCACTAAGCTAGGCATCAACCCCTATATCACTAGGTGGGTTGCAAACTGGCTCACAGATAGAACCCACAGTGTGAAAGTAGCTGACTCCAAGTCAGACTGCCGACTAGTCACAAGTGGAGTCCCACAGGGTTTGGGCCTGGGTCCTCTCCTGTTTGGTATCTACTTCTCTGAAGTCCAGGCCAACACGAAGGGGCTCTGGCTGACAAAGTTCACAGATGACTGCAAGTCGCGAGCTATTATTAACTTCCCAAGTGATGCTGACATCCTACAGAATGGCCTCACTGAAACCAACGACTGGTGTCAGAACCATGGCCTTAAGCTCAATGCCAAAAAATGTGTCATCATCCCCTTTGGGAAAAACCTGGTTCTAATGAATTACCACATCGATGGGAGTCCACTGAACACAGAAGGCATTATAAGAGATTTGGGAACACAGGTTGGCAGCAACCTCTCTTTTTGATCACCACATTGCCACTGTGATCAGAAAGTCCTTCTATGTGGCACACACATGGACATCTTGTTTTAGCCAAAGCCATCAGGCATTTCAGTGAGAGAGAATTGTTTGAGGTCATTGGCTGACTGAGGTCTCCTGGACTACAGCTTAGACTAAGCACATCATTGGTTCTTTTGAGATTTCTTTCTTAATAGCTGTCTCAGGTTTCAACTTTCTGTTACCTAAGAAGCTCAGTTGTGAGTGTTCTGCCATTTTACAGTGAGCTAATCGAAGGAAGGACACTCAGCAAACTCGGAGCTATAATATATAACATTAAGTATCCTGTTTTTTGTTTATTTTGTTCTTTATTTCTTTGTTGTTTATAGCACTTTGTGTACTGTGTATTTTTTCTAGCTAGTTTCACTGTGTGTGAGGTATTAACTGGAAATTGTCCACTCTTATTAAGCATCTGTTGGGTTGTTTGTTTATGATAACTTGTTGCAGTTAAACTCTTTTTTTCTAGTGGCTCCTTTAGCTGTATAAAACTTTCATTTAAAGGCTCACTGCTGCTTTTCAGCTGTGAGTAACATTTCTGCAGTTTGTTCTAAGTAGTGGGGATATTTGTAGCATTTCCATATTCAGGCTTGTATTTGGGCATAGTGTTTGTGGAGGCTGTGTGTCTGAGCACATAATTCAGGGACATCTTGTTTTAGCCAAAGCCATCAGGCATTTCAGTGAGAGAGAATTGTTTGAGGTCATTGGCTGACTGAGGTCTCCTGGACTACAGCTTAGACTAAGTACCTCATTGGTTCTTTTGAGATTTCTTTTTTAAAAGCTGTCTCAGGTTTCAACTTTCCGTTACCTAAGAAGCTCAGTTGTGAGTGTTCTGCCATTTTACAGTGAGCTAATCGAAGGAAGGACACTCAGCAAACTCGGAGCTATAATATAAAACATTAAGTATCCTGTTGTTTGTTTATTTTGTTCTTTATTTCTTTGTTGTTTATAGCACTTTGTGTACTGTGTATTTTTCTAGCTAGTTTCACTGTGTGTGAGGTATTAACTGGAAATTGTCCACTCTTATTAAGCATCTGTTGGGTTGTTTGTTTATGATAACTTGTTGCAGTTAAACTCTTTTTTCTAGTGGCTCCTTTAGCTGTATAAAACTTTCATTTAAAGGCTCACTGCTGCTTTTCAGCTGTGAGTAACATTTCTGCAGTTTGTTCTAAGTAGTGGGGATATTTGTAGCATTTCCATATTCAGGCTTGTATTTGGGCATAGTGTTTGTGGAGGCTGTGTGTCTGAGCACATAATTCAGGGACATCTTGTTTTAGCCAAAGCCATCAGGCATTTCAGTGAGAGAGAATTGTTTGAGGTCATTGGCTGACTGAGGTCTCCTGGACTACAGCTTAGACTAAGTACCTCATTGGTTCTTTTGAGATTTCTTTTTTAAAAGCTGTCTCAGGTTTCAACTTTCCGTTACCTAAGAAGCTCAGTTGTGAGTGTTCTGCCATTTTACAGTGAGCTAATCGAAGGAAGGACACTCAGCAAACTCGGAGCTATAATATATAACATTAAGTATCCTGTTTTTTGTTTATTTTGTTCTTTATTTCTTGATTGTTTATAGCACTTTGTGTACTGTGTATTTTTTCTAGCTAGTTTCACTGTGTGTGAGGTATTAACTGGAAATTGTCCACTCTTATTAAGCATCTGTTGGGTTGTTTGTTTATGTTAACTTGTTGCAGTTAAACTCTTTTTTCTAGTGGCTCCTTTAGCTGTTTAAAACTTTCATTTAAAGGCTCACTGCTGCTTTTCAGCTGTGAGTAACATTTCTGCAGTTTGTTCTATGTAGTGGGGATATTTGTAGCATTTCCAGATTCAGGCTTGTATTTGGGCCTAGTGTTTGTGGAGGCTGTGTGTCTGAGCACATAATTCAGGGACATCTTGTTTTAGCCAAAGCCATCAGGCATTTCAGTGAGAGAATTGTTTGAGGCCATTGGCTGACTGAGGTCTCCTGGACTACAGCTTAGACTAAGCACCTCATTGGTTCTTTTGAGATTTCTTTCTTAAAAGCTGTCTCAGGTTTCAACTTTCTGTTACCTAAGAAGCTCAGTTGTGAGTGTTCTGCCATTTTACAGTGAGCTAATCGAAGGAAGGACACTCAGCAAACTCGGAGCTATAATATATAACATTAAGTATCCTGTTTTTGTTTATTTTGTTCTTTATTTCTTTGTTGTTTATAGCATTTTGTGTACTGTGTATTTTTATAGCTAGTTTCACTGTCTGTAAGGTATTAACTGGAAATTGTCCACTCTTATTAAGCATCTGTTGGGTTGTTTGTTTATGATAACTTGTTGCAGTTAAACTCTTTTTTTCTAGTGGCTCCTTTAGCTGTTTAAAACTTTCATTTAAAGGCTCACTGCTGCTTTTCAGCTGTGAGTAACATTTCTGCAGTTTGTTTCCCACCCTACCTCCCTGTTGGTATAGTGTTTTTATAGTTGGTGACTTTGCAGTTGCCCGCCCCTAGTGTAAATTTGATCTGGGGCCCTCCTCCCAGTCTAGTGTCATTACCTCATTCTACCCAGTACAGGGAGAGCATTTGAGAAGGCCAATCAGCTTAGTTTCTGCTACTCCTTTCTCTCTTTCCTTTCTCTCTTTCCACAAAAAAAAATATATATATATCTGCTTTTACTGTATTTGTGTTTTTCCTACTTTATTTTGCTTTTGTGACATCTTAAAAGTACTCAATTGTATTTATTACTGCTTGATGTAACTCATTCTAAGCCTTTTAGTTTAAGCACCTGGGCTTCAGACCAGTTTTACATTAAGAAGGTTTGTGGTCTGCACTGTAGTGGCAGAACAGGTAGCTTACATCCTTTTAAGTTGGGAACTGCTGATTGAGGGCTCAGTGTCTGTTATTCTAAAAGTGTATTCATTCTGGTTTAAGCACTTGGGCTTGAGGCCAGTTATTTTACATTAAGAGGGTTCGTGTTCTGCTCTCTTGTGGGAGGAGAGGCTGGACTCTGTCCTTCTGAGCTGGGAATTTCTGGTTAAAGGCTTATAGTGCCTGCATATTTGAACTGCTTCTTACTGAAATTGGTACACCTTGTTTGCTGTAGCATAGACTAGATCCAGGCCTGCTGAATCTAGCTTTGTTTGTATAACTTGAGCACTAATCCAGGCATTATTTAAAGTATTCAGTTGTATTTATTACTGCTGGTAGTAACTTGATTAAAGTGTAGCTATCATTTCTAAGTCTTTTGGATTAAGCACTTAGGCTTCAGACCAGTTGTTTTACATTAGGAAGGTTTGTGGCCTGCACTGTGGTGGCAGGACAGGTAGCTTACATCCTTCTAAGTTGGGAACTGCTGATTGAGAGCTCAGTGTCTGTTATTCTAAAAGTGTATTAGTTCTGGTTTAAGCACTTGGGCTTCAGGCCAGTTATTTTACATTAAGAAGGATTGCGGTCTGCACTCTTGTGGGAGGAGAGGCTGGACTCTGCCCTTCTGAGCAGGGAATTTCTGGTTAAAGGCTTATAGTGCCTTCATATTCTAACTGTTTCTTACTGAAATTGGTACACCTTGTTTGCTGTAGCATAGACTAGATCCAGGCCTGCTGAATCTAGCTTTGTTTGTATGTTTGTTGTTTGTTTATTTCCCTGAAATTCTAATTCCACCTAAAACGTGGCCTTTTTGCACTTCTGTGGATCCCTAGTGATATCTGCATTGCTTACTGTACTTATTTCCTTGCTTCACTTGAAAGAAAGTTACTGTTTGTCATTTTTGCATTTAAGTTACCTGTAACACATTGCATTTAGGTTACCTGGCACTTGCTCACTAAAGCAATTATATAAGTCAGCTCTAAAAAATTAAAAGCACTACACCCTCACAAACTCCCCTTGAGTACCTCATTCCCCATTGGCCCTTTTTTTCAATTATAAAGGAATTCCCATTACTATTCTAGCATGTCCAAAGGTCAGTTTTTAATCTCCTCTCCAGTCCAGCTGGTGAATCTGGGTATCTTGAGGCAATGTTACAACTGCCTCATGTACACAGACAACCCTCTCCTCCTCCCAACAAATTCCAACACATGTGAGAGATGCAACCATATAGCCAAACTGGAGGCTAAGCACTCTCTACTCAGTACTGGCGTAACCAGTCAGGAGGAGAAGGAAACCACACTCACTACAATTCCAGTCTCACATAGACCTACCACGACAACAAATCAAACACATAAACACACAAAAACATACTCGGAGGCTCTAAACAAAAATCTGCCTAAACAGCAGAGACCACCAAAGCAGACACCCAAGCAACCACTACCCCAAAACAAAACACGTGCAACACATAGCTCACACAGCCAGTGTGCCGAACAGTCACAGCCCTTAAGGCTAAACAACACACCTGATACACTTGTAATAGATGACTCTATCGTCAGGCACACTGACGTCCCGCTCACCAGGCTGAACAAGGAGAAGGTCACGGTGAGCTGCCTGTCGGGCGCTAGGATCTGCCACATACCACAAGCACTCAGGTCACTCCAAGGAAAGTACAAATATGACTCAGTCATTGTCCATGCTGGTGTGAATGACCTGAGATGTACCTCCCTGGACTACATGAAAAGAGACATAGAGGAGCTCTCTGAGCATGTAGCCCAGGCCGGTATGACCCTGACCTTGAGTAGCATCTTACCCTCACCAAGAATGATGCCACAATATGAAGACAAGATGATCAATTTCAACAATTGGCATAAGTGTTGGTGTCATTCAAATGGGATCCAATGCCTGTCAGCCTGGGATGACATGCTCGACAAGCCACGATGCTTCGCTAGGGATGGCTTGCACCTGTCACCCCTGGGCTTTCGGATATTGGTAAAGGCTCTTGCTACCCCCATAGTGCCTTTTTTAGGCAAGGCTCAAAAGACAAACCCACCTCCATAGGTATCACAAGGGATAAGAAATTAAGAGTAATACTACTCAACGCCAAAAGTCTAAACCTCAAGATGCACGCACTCGAAACTCTCCTTAGCATGGAGAACATCGATATCTGTGCAGTAACAGAAACCTGGTTCAAGGCTCCTGAGAGCACCCCAGCACTACCAGGTTATACCTCATACCATGCTTTTTGGCCCCAAAACTTGGACCGAACCACAAAAGGAGGGGGAGTATCAATATTCGTCAAAGATACCCACACCTCCAGGTTGGTGGCACAGCATGAAGCATCAGAGACTATCCATGTGCAACTAACTGTGGGTAAAACTGCCTTCCAGTTTATAGCCTGCTACAGTCCACCCTCCCAAACACAGGAACCCCACTCGGCCTTCCTGAGAATACTGGAAAATATGAAGGTCTCTCCAAACACCATTATATTGGGCGACTTCAACTACCCAAACATAGACTGGGAGCATTACTCTAGCTCCAACACCCTAGCCCAAAGGTTCCTAGAATTTATAAACTCAAATGCTATGGAACAACTTGTTTCTACTCCCACAAGAGGGGAAAACATACTGGACCTGATCATCACCAACATGGGGACACTATGCTCCAGACCAGAAGTGTATCCCTCACTGGTAAGATCAGACCATAAACTAATCTCACTGGATATTCACATCCCGACCCCACCCCCTGCCCAGAAAACCACAGTGAAAAACTTCTCTAAAGCAAATTTCACACACCTCAAAACCGAGGTGAAATCCTTCAAAGCCCCCAGGCCTGTGGAAAATACGGCCCAGACCGCAGAATCCTTTATAAACGCATTCTATGAACACTTTCAGGAATGCATGGATCATGCAATCCCAAATAAAACCAAAACCCAATCCTCCAAAGGCAAACGTCCTGTCTGGTGGACCCCAGCCATAAACAAACTATACAATAGAAGGAGGATAGAGCAAAATCCCAAAAAGGGAAGGCATCTCTGATCAGTATTAGCAAAAAACTACGGGCACTCATAAAATCGTCTAAGGCCAGCTTTGAGAGAAAAATTGCACAGGACACTAAGGATAATCACAAGGCTTTCTTTAGTTATGTTAGGAACCTGGGTGGGAATTCCCAGATATGCTCAAAATTAGTCAAAAATGACAAAAAATACACCGAGCCCACAGACATTGCCAACATCCTAGCTGACAGGTTCAGTGCAAACTTCTCCCCCCCCTCCCCACCAAAAGGGCAAATATCTGTCCCAACAGAGTGCTGCCCCCCTGACATCTCAGATGCTCAGGTAAGAGCCGCCCTCTCCAAAGCAAAAAACACAGCATCAATGGGACCAGATGGTGTCCTGGGCTGCGTCCTACATGAACTCCAAGAAGAGCTAAACCCAAACATAAAACTACTGTTCAATCTTAGCCTTACTACAGGATATGTACCCAAAGAGTGGCGTACAGCAACAGTGGTCCCTCTCCACAAAGGTGGTGCCTCAACGGATCCTGGAAACTATCGCCCCATAAGCCTGACTAGCTTGGTCTGCAAAGCTATGGAAAGGATCATCATGGACCTCATAAATAAAGATATTGGGGACCTACAGACACTGGATCCTACCCAGTTTGGCTTTGTTAAGGGCAGATCCTGCCTCTTAAACCTGGTCGATTTCTTTGAAACAGTCACCAAGGCCATTGACGAGGTGAAGGTGGTCCACACAGCCTACCTGGACCTCGCAAAAGCCTTCGATACAATACCCCACTTGGGCATTATAGATAAGCTCACCAGCTTAAATATAAACCCCTATGTCACTAGATGGGTTGCAAACTGGTTCAAGGACAGAACCCACATGGTTAGAATTGCTGGAGCCATGTCAGACTCCAAACCAGTTACAAGTGGCGTTCCACAAGGCTCAGTCCTGGGACCTCTCTTGTTCGGTATATATTTCTCGGCACAGGCCAACACGGAAGGACTGTGGCTGACCAAGTTCGCAGATGACTGCAAACTAGGCGCCATAATCAACTCTCCAGCCGACACAAGCATCCTCCAAAAGGGCCTCATAGAAACAGACAACTGGTGCCAGAGCCATGGCCTCAAGCTAAATGCCAAAAAGTGTATAGTCATCCCTTTGGCAAAACAAAGTGCCCACAAATTACCACATAGGTGGTAATCCATTAAGTACAGAAGAAGTCATTAGGGACCTGGGGACCCAAGTTGATAGCAATCTCTCATTTGACAACCACGTGGCCAAAGTGGTTAGAAAAACATTTTATATAGCCCACCTAATCATGAAGGGATTCACATCTAGATCAGGGGAGGTCATCGTGCCTCTTTACTCATCCCTCATCAGGCCCATAATTGAGTACAATGCCCCTTTTGGGGTGTACCTTACCAGACACCTGCAGCAACTGGAAAGACCCAAAAAGTACCTCACCAAGAGGATCAAAGGGCTCAAACAGATGCCATATGCTGCTCGGTTAAAGAAACTCCAGCTCTACTCAGTGGCATACCGCCTGCTCAGAGGCGATCTGTGCCTGACGTATAAAGCCATGTCCAACCCAGAATTAATGGACATGCTGCACCTCAGAAAATCCAAATCCCATCGAGCTACGTGCTCAAGAGACTTGAACCTCAGCACTGAAATAAATAGGACATGCTGAAGGGACAGATTCATAACCCAGAGGCTCCCTTCACTCTGGAATAAAATCCCAGTCCAGGTTAGGCAGAGTCCCACATTGACTCTCTTCAAGAGGAATCTTGATGAGTGGATGGGAGATCATAGGTTTACCCCGGCTATCACTTCTGTGTCACTGTTAGACAGAGGCACAGTATACTAACCTCAAAAAAAGGCATAGCAAAATTAATTTAAAATGGGTGGCAAAAGCCAAACACACTCTGGCTAGGCTTATAAATGCCCTAGAGCAGATAGCCTAGTATGAACCTATGAACCTATGAACACTCATTACTAAGGGTTTTGCATCCAGGAAGAATGAGGTCATTGTCTCCCTCTACTCTTCCATCATTAGACCAATCATCGAGTACAATGCCCCATTTGGCATGTACCTCACTAGACACCTACAACAACTGGAGAGGCCGCAAAAGTACCTCACAAAGAGGATCCTAGGCCTTAAACACTTGTCCTATATGGACAGACTCAAAAAACTACAACTATTTTCTGTCTCATATCACCTACTTAGAGGCGACCTTTGCTTGTCTTACAAAGCCATGTCTGACCCAGCTCTGTTAGAAATGCTCCATCTAAAGAAATCCCAATCCCTCCACACCACATGCTCCACAGACCTCAACCTCATTACCACAATCAACAGAATTTACTGGAGGGACAGGTTCATAACCTAGAGACTGCCCATGCTATAGAATAGACTTCCCATACATGTCAAGCAGAGCACATCACTGACCCTCTTCAAGAGAAATCTCAATGAGTGGATGGGAAATAGAAAATTCACCCCAGGGATAACTCCAGTGGCTCTACTCGACAGGGGCACTGGGAATTAATGTTGGGTGGCACAATGCCATGGTAATCCTATGGCTAGGCTTGTAAAGCCCCCAGGGCCATTAGCCTAGTACACACCTATGAACCTATGAACCTATTAGCAAAACACCAAGACAGGGGCTTCCAAATGTATTCAGTACCATCAAAGAAATCCATTTGTGTATGTCTCTCATGGGAGAGACTTTTGGTGTTGTAACTGATGTTGATGGTGTTACAGGTTGTAATGATGTAGTAAGGGCCTTTGTCTGTACAATACAGGGGCCTGTGTGCACGCATTTAAATATCACAACTTGTGAATATTGTTTTTTTATCATTTTAATGAGGCTGCACTCACCCTGCTTACAGACTGTTCCTGCATCTATCATCCAGAAAGTGCTTTCGGAGCATACGTTGCAGAACTACGAGATTTAGGAACAGCTTCTTCCCTAATGTCATCAGGCTGTTGAACTCTAATAACCACTACACTCCATGATGTCCAACTGGGTCAGTAGAAACTATCTCAAATTGTCCAAGAACCTGGTTACCAGTCTCACCTAATACTTAGTGCAATATCCACCATGACTGTAACTTATAAGCCATCTAGGGCAGTAGCAATGCAGTAAAATATCTCTTCTTTCAGTGCAATACATGCAAATTCGTAAATTAACCATAGTGCAATACATTAAGGTCCACAGTCCAATATGCTAATGTTCACAGTGCAATACTCAAATGTCACTTTCTGTGCAAGGATCAATGCAATATCTTAACCAAGTACCTTTGCAATACTAAAGTCTCATGCAAGTAAGTGTTCAGTTCAAAAAGTGTTAAAATGTGTTTCTAATTATGTGCAGTATTAGTCTGTCTACCTGCATGTCCATGATGTAATAGCTAGATGTTACATGTGTAAATGTCTGTGAAAATAGTCTTTCTTTGGAATTCAATAAACTCCATGCAGGAATAGTGCTATTCCTGCATGGAGTGGTTCATGTCCATGTAGCCACAGCAGTGCACCTTGCATATTCATGAAGGCATGCTGCTGTTTAAGTTACATGGACATGAACTGTCAACGAGTGTGGGGGGCATGTCTAAGTAGTGCATGGACCACGAACACTCCCCCTGCACTCAGAAAATGAAATACAGCACTTTCTAAACCTGATCTGGCATAATTTTAGACAATTTCTCTAATATTATGCCAGTATTTCAGTGTTCACAGACACTGAAATGAAATAAATTAATTTCAGTGTCCGTGGACACTGAAATATATATGGGAGCAGGAAACCAATGCGGGTGTGTGTGACAGGTTCTGTAACACACCCCCTGCATTGTAAAAGTGCCGTATGACATCTCCCAACCTACTAAAGCAGGAAATGTGGATAAAGGCACAAACAATTGGGGAAAAGCCCTAAATAGGGACTAGTCTGAAATATTGCCCTCACAAATTTAGAAAGTTGATAGAAAACAGGATATGTATAAGCATGAGTCTCTGAAGGATAGAAGCCTGAAAGCAAAATGTATGCCATTATTTCCTGACTGCAGTCCTCAATGACTTATTAGAACACCACAATACTCACTATATAACATAATAATATAATAATAATAATTATATATTTTTTCTAGGCTAAGGAATTTTTAAGCATAGTTAAGCAGGTGTGCACATTATGGCCCTCTGCTTACTATAGCTTAAACATCCCATAGAAGATAAATACAAATATAGAGCTGAAATTCCCAAGCCAAGATAGTGTAGTGGTTAGACTCCTGGCTTTACATGCAGGTATTCACAGTTCAACTACCAAGACAGGCAGGTTATTTTTATATGGGAAAGCAGTGTTAACTTCTTTTTTAACTTAAATTATGTAGTAACTGTTTTTTGTCAACCAGAGTAGTGTAGCTGGTGTAAAATGTAAGTCTGAGTGCATATAACATGTGAAACCATCCATGTATACAAAAGAGTCCCATACAGTATAGTCACACCCCTTGCCAATGTAAGGAAAGCACATAGAGGGATGCCATGTAAAGTAAATCATATACACTTAATAAATGAAGTCAGTATTCTGATACATTTAAAAGTGAGCAATGGTTAGCAATGCTCAGCTATGCTTAGAAGGTGTAACCATTGCTAAGATGTGAATACTAAGCAGCAGGTAGCTCAGCTAAGTGGATTTGCGCACTGTTAAATAGTGCTCGATAACTTCTCCTTTAAGCAGTGTTAAAATTGGCTTAGCAGGTTTGTGCACTGCTTAGCGGATCTTAACCTTTTCATAATGGTCCAATGACAGCAAAGTGTGGGAATATCGCACTATTTAAATGGCACAGATGGGAATACAGCCATAATCTGTTATAGTTCATCTGTGCAGATACAATGGCTTATTCCACAAAAGAAACAGAAAACTGGTAAAATACGAAATACACACCAAGTCACAAGTTGTAGTAAGCACCAAAATAGTTGTCACGATGAAAATCCACTATTGAATCAAGGTTGGCATAAACACTTTAATAAAATTGAAGCGCTTTTCGTCTACTACAGTTAGTAGACTTCCTCAGAACATTACAAGTAAACATTATTAACACGCTTTAAATACCCTCTAAGGTGTCAGCTGATGCTAATTAAAGCAAGTTCATCCCCAATTAATTAAACAATAAAAATCCAATAAAATCCATACAAAATAATAATGTATAAATCCACTAGATGCACAGTTAAAACAATAAAAATTGCTTAATGAGATTTAATATCTCATAACACAACATATATATAATGAACCCTTTTTTTAAAACTGGTATAACGTGTGACAATTTAAACTGAGTTTATAATATTACCTTCATATTATTTGGCATTAAATAACTACTTCATTTTAATGTCTCATGTTTCTAAGTTTTAAAAGGCAATTAATTGAACATAAATCATTAAGCCCTGGAAATGCATAAGAATGCAATCTTATCTGCCACATCAGTTCCTTTTCTTCTAACATTAAATTAAGGGGAACACTTTGCCCATTATTTAGTACTTGGTCAATTACTATGAGCCTAAAGTGATGTTCTTTGTAAAGTGACACATGTTTCGCTAACGCATTCTCTAATTTCCCTTTCTTTATTGCATACAGATGTTCATAGATTCTGTCCTGTAATCTACGTTCGGTCTTCCCAACGTAGAATCCAGGACATTGTTGGCACATGGCTAAATACACCACCATACGTGAATTACAATTAGTTCTATATTTCAAAAAGTAAGTTCTTTCAGCTATAGTAAATTTGTTTGTCTCCAAGATAGTGCTACATCTATTGCAATTTTGACATTTAAAAGTACCTGGAGTTTTAACAAACCTATCAACAGGTTTTTCAAGTAACTTTTTCAAGTTGTTACCCTTCCTAAAAGTAATTTCTGGTCTAGACCCCAATTTGTTATACATCAAAGGGTCCGTTTTGAATATCTCCCAGTTTTTCCGAATAAGGTCAACTATCATGTAACTGTCAATATTAAATGTCAAAATAAGTCTAGGGTAAGTATCTCTAATACCAGGTTCCTTGTCAGGTATCTCATTGTTCGAAAACTCCAGTAATTGAGTGTTAAAATTATCCACTTCATCAGTTCCAGATGTTAACTCGGTTTTATTGAGTAAAGGCTTAAACTGCCCTGTGTTTCTTTTAACAGATACTTCCTCTATTAGTGAGTCAATCAATAGTGATGGGTACCCCCTCAGTGTAAACATAGATTTCAAGTGTTCACATTCATCCCTGAAATCAGCATCCAAACTAACAATTCGGGCAGCTCTCACAAGTTGCCCTTTCACGACAGACCTCTTCTGGAAATTGGGGTGACAACTTGTGTAGTGCAATAGTGAGTTAGAATATGTAAGTTTTCTATGTATAGTAGATACAAAAGCCATCAATTCAGTGTTCTTCACTAACCAAACATCCAAATAAGCTATTGCCATACTACTAAAAGAAAATGTGAATTCTAGGAAGTTTGTTGTGGCATTCAATGTTTGCACAACTTCCTCTCCAACTAGTTCATCGCCTTCACATATTATAAAAATGTCATCTAAATATCTCGTATAAAAGTGAATTTTGTTCATTAATTCACTGTTTTTAAACACATATTCGCCCTCCCAAAATGCCAACACCATGTTAGCCACACTTGCTCCACATGGGGAGCCCATGGCTATTCCTACTTTCTGCAAATAAAAGTTGTCTCCTAACACAAAAAAGTTGTTGTACAAAATTATTTCCAGCAGCTCAATGGTCAAGGAAATTTCCGTAAGTGGGGCATTCTTCTTTTTAAGCATAGCTGCTACCCAGTCAGCAGCTATGGTGTGAGGTATACAGGTATATAAATCTTTGACATCCACTGTTAAAAAGTTACAGTTAATGTCAAAGTTTAAGGTGTTAATTTTCTCCAAAAATGACCAAGAGTCTTTACAAATTTGTACTTCATCCACAAGATATTTTTTAAGAATGGAATCTACCACCTTCACACAAGTGTACGTTGGTGACCCCCGACTATCCACTAGGGGGCGCATAGGTGGGTTTGTTACATTTTTGTGGATTTTGGGTATACCAAAAATTTTAGGGTACCTAGGGTAAGAGATCAACATGTATTGGTATTGTTCCTCATGTAATCTGCCTTCGATGTACATATCCTCAATACTGCTTTTAATACTAGAGTATGCTTTATTTGTTTCAGATCTTGAACTTAACTGGTATGATGAATTGTCAATCAAAGAGCTCATCCTGTTGATATAATCAATCTGATCAAAAATCACAGCTCCCCCTCCTTTGTCCGGTTTACATACACGCAAATTGTGAATACGAACAAATTCTATCAAGTCACACTCTTTATTTTGATTAAGCACATTACTAGGATGTTTCGCCTTGTATCTTAAATCAAGTTCACACATTGTCTCAAAGAGATGGATGAGAGGGTGTAAGGGAGGGTTAAAAGTGTTCAATTCAATAATTCATCTATGATGTAGATAATAGTAATGTTGAAGAGAGTTTCAACTTTGACTTGGATGTTACTATGATGTTAGATATGGCTAATGTTGATGATCAAGATTTAGCAATGAAGGAGCCCGATATCATATTGAATGGTACGGGTGACTTCAAAATTTATAATTTTTCATCTGTGACTCTGCCTGATGACCTTATTGAATTACTAGCCAAAGGATACACATATGTCCCTAAGAACAAGATGAATTTAGTGAATACAGCAAATGGATAAATAACTCAAGCAAGCGTTGACAGAGTGAGAAATAACCTTCTATGTGTAAAAAATCCAAGTAATCCGGTCTTCTCAGAAGACCGGATTACTTGGATTTTTTACACATAGAAGGTTATTTCTCACTCTGTCAATGCTTGCTTGAGTTATTTATCCATTTACTTATCTTTTTTATAAGCAAGCGTGCTGTGGCAGTAACCAGCATTTTTAGTGAATACAGCGATTGATATTAAACTTTTTGCTAGAAAATTAAATTTCAACTTGATGATGGGAGGATATGAAGGGAACAACACCAATAAAAATCCTTTTTGGGTACCTAGTACTTTTAACCCTCCCTTACACCCTCTCATCCATCTCTTTGAGACAATGTGTGAACTTGATTTAAGATACAAGGCGAAACATCCTAGTAATGTGCTTAATCAAAATAAAGAGTGTGACTTGATAGAATTTGTTCGTATTCACAATTTGCATGTATGTAAACCGGACAAAGGAGGGGGAGCTGTGATTTTTGATCAGATTGATTATATCAACAGGATGAGCTCTTTGATTGACAATTCATCATACCAGTTAAGTTCAAGATCTGAAACAAATAAAGCATACTCTAGTATTAAAAGCAGTATTGAGGATATGTACATCGAAGGCAGATTACATGAGGAACAATACCAATACATGTTGATCTCTTACCCTAGGTACCCTAAAATTTTTGGTATACCCAAAATCCACAAAAATGTAACAAATCCACCTATGTGCCCCCTAGTGGATAGTCGGGGGTCACCAACGTACACTTGTGCGAAGGTGGTAGATTCCATTCTTAAAAAATATCTTGTGGATGAAGTACAAATTTGTAAAGACTCTTGGTCATTTTTGGAGAAAATTAACACCTTAAACTTTGACATTAACTGCAACTTTTTAACAGTGGATGTCAAAGATTTATATACCTGTATACCTCACACCATAGCTACTGACTGGGTAGCAGCTATGCTTAAAAAGAAGAATGCCCCACTTATGGAAATTTCCTTGACCATTGAGCTGCTGGAAATAATTTTGTACAACAACTTTTTTGTGTTAGGAGACAACTTTTATTTGCAGAAAGTAGGAATAGCCATGGGCTCCCCATGTGGAGCAAGTGTGGCTAACATGGTGATGGCATTTTGGGAGGGCGAATATGTGTTTAAAAACAGTGAATTAATGAACAAAATTCGCTTTTATACGAGATATTTAGATGACATTTTTATAATATTTGAAGGCGATGAACTAGTTGGAGAGGAAGTTGTGCAAACATTGAATGCCACAACAAACTTCCTAGAATTCACATTTTCTTTTAGTAGTATGGCAATAGCTTATTTGGATGTTTGGTTAGTGAAGAACACTGAATTGATGGCTTTTGTATCTACTATACATAGAAAAGTTACATATTCTAACTCACTATTGCACTACACAAGTTGTCACCCCAATTTCCAGAAGAGGTCTGTCGTGAAAGGGCAACTTGTGAGAGCTGCCCGAATTGTTAGTTTGGATGCTGATTTCAGGGATGAATGTGAACACTTGAAATCTATGTTTACACTGAGGGGGTACCCATCACTATTGATTGACTCACTAATAGAGGAAGTATCTGTTAAAAGAAACACAGGGCAGTTTAAGCCTTTACTCAATAAAACCGAGTTAACATCTGGAACTGATGAAGTGGATAATTTTAACACTCAATTACTGGAGTTTTCGAACAATGAGATACCTGACAAGGAACCTGGTATTAGAGATACTTACCCTAGACTTATTTTGACATTTAATATTGACAGTTACATGATAGTTGACCTTATTCGGAAAAACTGGGAGATATTCAAAACGGACCCTTTGATGTATAACAAATTGGGGTCTAGACCAGAAATTACTTTTAGTAAGGGTAACAACTTGAAAAAGTTACTTGAAAAACCTGTTGATAGGTTTGTTAAAACTCCAGGTACTTTTAAATGTCAAAATTGTAATAGATGTAGCACTATCTTGGAGACAAACAAATTTACTATAGCTGAAAGAACTTACTTTTTGAAATATAGAACTAATTGTAATTCACGTATGGTGGTGTATTTAGCCATGTGCCAACAATGTCCTGGATTCTACGTTGGGAAGACCGAACGTAGATTACAGGACAGAATCTATGAACATCTGTATGCAATAAAGAAAGGGAAATTAGAGAATGCGTTAGCGAAACGTGTCACTTTACAAAGAACATCACTTTAGGTTCATAGTAATTGACCAAGTACTAAATAATGGGCAAAGTGTTCCCCTTAATTTAATGTTAGAAGAAAAGGAACTGATGTGGCAGATAAGATTGCATTCTTATGCATTTCCAGGGCTTAATGATTTATGTTCAATTAATTGCCTTTTAAAACTTAGAAACCTGAGACGTTAAAATGAAGTAGTTATTTAATGCCAAATAATATGAAGGTAATATTATAAACTCAGTTTAAATTGTCACACGTTATACCAGTTTTAAAAAAAGGGTTCGTTATATATATGTTGTGTTATGAGATATTAAATCTCATTAAGCAATTTTTATTGTTTTAACTGTGCATCTAGTGGATTTATACATTATTATTTTGTATGGATTTTATTGGATTTTTATTGTTTAATTAATTGGGGATGAACTTGCTTTAATTAGCATCAGCTGACACCTTAGAGGGTATTTAAAGAGTGTTAATAATGTTTACTTGTAATGTTCTGAGGAAGTCTACTAACTGTAGTAGATGAAAAGCGCTTCAATTTTATTAAAGTGTTTATGCCAACCTTGATTCAATAGTGGATTTTCATCGTGACAACTATTTTGGTGCTTACTACAACTTGTGACTTGGTGTGTATTTCGTATTTTACCAGATACAATGGCTGGTGGAGGAGAGGGAGTGTGCTTTTGAGTGCAACACTGGAGAATTCAGGAGTCCAGAGTCATGGCTGAACTCCTAGTAAAAAAACATGAGGAGAGTCTGCTGCAGGGCCAGTACCACGGCTCCCAATACAAAGCGGAGGCCTGAGACTGTCTCATACGTGATCTCACCAGTGCTACTGGCATCCCCCGGACTGTTGAACAGGTACAGCACCACTATGTCGACCTAAAGCATAGAAAGGGGGAACTCTTGGACCAGTGGATCCAAGATGGATAGGACCAGAATCCTCCACTAGTGTGTAACTATCACTATCGAGTAGTTTGTAGCAAATACTAGCCTGAGAATGTGATAGACAGATGTGCATAATATGTGTTTTTCTCCCCTACACCTGCAGCAGAGAGGGCTATGAATGTTAAAGCACATGGTGACAGACTGCTAAGACTGCACCAACAGGCTGGTAAGTACAAATATATTTTTCAGTATATTGTTCAAATAGCTAAGAAGGAGTACAATGCTTACTGCTAGTTACTGTGTGAACTGAATAAATAAAAAAGTTTGACTGACTAATATTGGTGTACAATAAAGATACAAAAAACCTGTTGTGTTTATTCTGGTATGTTGTTGTAAACATATATAGAATGTATACAGGTTCTTCACAGCAAATGCAGCTGTGACAGCATACATTAACCGAGGTTCATCTGTGAACAAGCTGTTAAGAGAAACTGTAGATGGTGTAGCTATAAAATGAGATATAAATTAAATCTGAAATATATACTGCACTAAGCTCTGAACCCTGAATAGTAACATGTAAAGTATCAAAGTGTGTTCCATGCAGCATTGCCTTGTGTTAAACTTTGCTTTCAAGATTGTAGTAATCCAAAGGAGTAATGCACAGTACAATAACTATCTGTCATGCATGCATCACAGGATTACAAGTTCAAACTGTCTAACCAAGAAACTATTAGGCAGAAACCAGTGAAACAAGAAACAGCAGTTCCCAAGTAGTTCATTGTGATATGATATAGCTTAGTTGTTATTTTGCACACCACGACATGGTTCAAATCCAGGGAGTGGTACTAAGATGTGTAGAAATCTACACACAAGGAATCAAGAATAAATGTAAAAACAGTCAGGTAGTGTTAGATATTTTCCCCACAGGTTTTACAGGTAAGGAAATGTTGCCAGTAGCTGTATAAAGGGTATACTAACAAACTGTGTACAACTGTTCAATTGTCCCACCACATGCCTGCAAATGACAGCAGGGTAGGTACATACAATATGCAGTCTTCCTGATCCATACCTCTCAACTGTACAGATATTCATTGAATGTCCATATATTTGTCTCAGAATTTTGGTCCATTTTACATAAAGTATTGGTGTCATGGCAAATCAGTGGGAAATCGTTATAGACTGAAGTTAGAAAATAATGATAAACATATAAGTATCAGACATCATAGCCTTCAGAAAAGCCATGCAAATGCAAAATCTGTTACTTTATCAACTAAGTTTGTAAGAGCAATATCTAACAATTGTCCATATTTATGGGCCTTAGTCCAACTCTTATATATGGCTTTGTCCAGATGTCATGCTCTAAGAGGTTGAGAGGTATGTTCCCGATACATGTCTCTCAAGTGTCACACAGTCATGGCTAGGGGTCACTGCTGCAAATAATCCTTGACACAGACAGGAAACCAGTTGATCTATGCCAGTAGCCCACTCACATAACAGCAGTTCAGGGTACCCCTCCTGTGCCAGATATGTAACCCTGACATGTACAAGTCCCCTCTAGTCATGTACCCAGAGTTGTCACAGTTTGCCTCATACCATTCCAGGCTGACAGTTTAATAGGTATGTTTCTATTAGAGAAGCTATGGGCCATAGGTAGATGTAAAGTGAGGGCAGACCATAGAGTATTGAGCAGTACTGTTGTGGAAAATATAAGCATAAACAGTTGTTAATGGACTTTTTGTCTCTCCCCCCCACCCCTCTTGTGCATCAATAATTATTACTGATATACTACAGGTATGTTGCACTCTAACCCTAATATTTTGACTAGCGTTATATTATTGTTAATATGTTTGATTGCTTGCATGTTAATATACCTTGTTCAAATACCATTGTTGGTGACCTGTTGCCGTCAATGTTACGGCATGCTGTTACTATACATACTGTTCCATTTATGCATGTGTTCTGTTTGCTATGCACCTGTTTCAAATCTGTTTTATGGGGTTAATTGAAACACCCACACATGCTGTTATAACTAATCTTGACATGTGTTGTTCATGACTAACCAACATTTTTTGTAAAACATCAACACCATAGAGCATTTGGCAAGGCAGATCCCAGTGGATCCACCTGTCCTGCTGCATCTGACCATGGCACCAAGCTCCAACATGTCTGGGACCCAACCTGGATCTCAGTCGTCCACTGGTCCTGCACCACCTTTAGCTGGAACCACCTCAGAGCCCATCCCCTCTAGGAGAGGGCACAGACAGGAGCCTGTCACCTGCAGTCAGGTCTGGGGTTTGGTGCACAGCACCCTTTGATCTGAATTCAGAAAGCAGCTTCACCACATTGAGGACTGCCTGGTGCATCTTGAGGGGTAGACCGCCCCTCATGTCCAGCCCCAGCACAGTCACCTTTGGGGCTGTGAAGGTGCAGTGGTGACTGCCCATGGGTGGGGATCTCAGTCCCACTGTAGCCATATGAGGGCCCATGGGCTTCGGAATTCCAACCACCCTCCTTGTCAAATGTGTTTACACCCCTCATGTGTCATATACCACCCCTGTCTACTATCTTATTTGTCTCCCTACCCCACCTACCACCCCAGACATACCTACAATCCTTCCCCAGCATCCTACTCTCACAAAAAAAGAAAAGGGCATCTGTACTCAAAAAAAATATCACTGCATACATAGCTGTCCATTTTGCACAAGTGTCCACTGGACACATGTAATCTGGTCCAATTGGCTTGACAACACATTTCTGTTGTCCTCACCCCCCTCTCTGGGGTTTGAGTGTCCAAATTCACCTCCAAATTCTGTACAAATACACAGCTGTTGCTGTATAAGAAATGGACAGCTATGGACCTTCCCTACACCTGTCTTGCACATGCCTAGCTATGTTTCATATTGTTTTTCCCTCTGCGTGCCCCCTTTTCACCACTTTCCTATCACCCCTTTTTCTTTTCTTTTAAAGAAATTAGCATGGATGTAAGCGGGAATAAGTGAGTTTGCTCAATGTTAAGTGAAGCCAACACAGATTAAGCATCTGTACGGTTAACCCTGTGTTGGCATTGCTTAGTGTCACTCAAACCCATGCAAACCTACTTAAAGTCACTTAAAACTGCTTTAATAACTCTGTTTCCATCAGCCACTGTTCTGCCTAGCAACAAAATAATGAGCCCTCCCAAGTCACAAACCCAGGGTCCTGTACACCATACTCAGAGCAATGCACCACTACACCATTTGAGCTGTAGGGATTTCTGATGCTTTTTCAAACATATCATGCAGTAGAGTCATTCACCGGCAGGGAAAAGATTCTGTAGAATCAGTCAGGTTTTGTATGTATAAATATACACATGTATATATGTATGGAGATGCAGATATATGGAAAAATATATACATAATATTTATAGAGATATACATATAAAATATATAAGACAATGTAAGAAACTTCTCTGTGTGGAAGATTTTCAGTCCATATATTTCTAGTTAATCACTGTATATTAATCAGATCAGAAAGTAGTAGTAGAAGTAGCAAACTTAAACTTATCTTAAGTTAAAACAAAACAAAACAAAAAATAATAATAGAAAATATATAATTGTACAGCATTACTAAGTATTCGAAAGTAATCCAAGCAAGGCAGGCAATCTGTCTCCAGTCGAAAATCCTTTATTAAGTACACAGACAAGCGATCCAAGTAAAACAAAAATAGAGTAATAATTTCCTCATAAGCTTTCCATAATTTCCTCACAAGCTTTCTAAATATATATATATATATATATATATATATATATATATATATATATATATATATACATATTTTTAGTGCTGCACAAACACTAATCATATACACACCAATGAGTGCTGCACAGACACTGATCTGATACACACCAATGAGTGCTGCACAGACACTGATCTGAAACACACCAGTGAGTGCTGCTCAGACACAGATCTGATACACACCAATAAGTGCTGCAGAAGCACTGATCTGATACAAATCAGGAAGTGCTGCACAAACACTGCTCTTATACACACCAATGAGTGCTTCACAAACACTGATGTTATACACACTAATGAGTGCTGCACAAACACTGCTCTGATACACACCAATGAGTTCAGCACTGACACTGATGTGATACACACCAATGAGTGCTGCACAGACACTGATCTGATACACACCAATGAGTGCTGCACAAACACTGATCTGATACACACCAATGAGTGCTGCACAGACACTGATCTGATACACACCAATGAGTGCTGCACAGACACTGATCTGATACACACCAATGAGTGCTGCACAGACACTGATCTGATACACACCAATGAGTGCTGCACAGACACTGATCTGATACACACCAATGAGTGCTGCACAGACACTGTCTGACAGACATCAATGCCTGCTGCACAAACAATAATCTGATAAACACCAATGAGTGCTGCACAAACACTAATCTAATGCACACCGAGTGCTGCACAGACACTGATGTGATACACACCAATGAGAACTGCACAGACACTGATGTGATACACACCAATGAGTGCTGCACAGACACTGATCTGATACACACCAATGAGTGCTGCACAGACACTGATCTGATACACACCAATGAGTGCTGCACAGACACTGATCTGATACACACCAAGG